>NC_090646.1:182948934-183248934 GCF_040937935.1 Hyperolius riggenbachi
GTTTTAGTCCCAGACTGAATTCCAAATTTCTTCTAGTTTGGATACAGAAAAAAAGACTTTTTTTGCCACTGAAATTTGCATCCACGGTGCCTCTAAGAGGCCGTAAGTGGGACAGTTTCAGAAAATTAAGAGTGAAGTTTGCTTGCAAAGAAAAAAAAATGGAACGAGTGTGTGCAAAGCTTATTTTCTTGTTTTTGAGCAAAATGTAAACACATTCCTTGGAACAAAGCTGTTGTAGCCTGTTCTGTTGGGAACTTGTTTTTTGTTGTGAGGCTGTGGTGAATGTAAAAAAAAAATAAAAAAAAAATGCATTAGAACTGACAAACATGTTTTAAAAAAAAAAAAGAAACCGCATACAAAACAGTCGGAATTTTGCTGGTCAGGCACAATAAATGACAGTATTCAGTGGGGTAGACAGCTGTTACAGTTAAGTAGGGCAAGTTGACAAGTGAAGCAGAAGGCAAAAGGACAATTTTTTTTGCAGAGCAAGCTTCACTTGCAGATAACAAAACCATACAATTGTTGAATAATTTGCCTCATGTTCCAAGAGTCACAACTCAAGCTGAACTGTGAAAAGTGGTTTAACACTGTATCCTATGCGACATTTTGATTTTTTTTCTTTCTTAGTGTTTTTTCTCTCGCTCTTTGTTTTTTTTTTTGTTGTTGTTTTTTTTTTTTTCCTTTTTGTTTTATTTTCTTTTTCTTTCTTTTTTTTGTGTTCTGTTCCTCCTCATCCTGTTTTTGTTTTATTATTTATAGTCTGGTTTTAAAATCAGATTCCATTTCGTTCATTTTACAGTTCTGTAACAACCTGATACAACGGAGGAAAACATTGTTTAAAGGGATTGTGTCTATGGTTTGATTCACTTAGAAATTTTATTTTCTTATAACTTAAGTGCAATAAAATGTGTTTTTTCATGTTATGCATTTTCATTTGTGTGTTTTTTGTTTTAGGTGGTGAGTTAGTAAAGTAAAAGTGAAGTAAAACTTACTAAATATAGCTCCAGCTCCCTGATATTTTCTTAGAGGCAGATATATTTTTCGCAAAATCTTTATTTGCATGTTTGGGCATAATTAAAGGACCCCTCGCTTAAAAACTGTAACATGTAAGTGTGTACATGTACATTTCTCCCAGAATGAAATACACTATTATTATTATTATTTATTGTATTTATAAAGCGCCAACATATTACGCAGCGCTGGACAATAATTTAGGTTACAGACAATATTTAGGGGTGACAAACAGCAATATGACAATACAGGAATACAAGAAAACCAGATCACACAGCACAGTATGAGTACCAGGTAATGCTTAGTCAGTCACTGGATGGAGCATGGAGGTTAGGCAAGTTAGGTTCACTCAAATGCATAGCATGGGTGCACAGTAATGGAGGTGCATGATCATAAATTATTTTTATATGTTGACAGAGCTAGCAGGTTTTGGAGTAGTGGATCTCCTTATGGGGGATTATCAGGGTCTTCTTTATTTACAAAAATCACTTCATGAATGGTAATGTCTCAGTCCAACTGCTAAAATAGTGTGCAAATAAAAAGGGTGGCAAAGTGACCTCTTTTTATAGAATCTGTCCAGCGAAGGATTTTGTTAAGAAAAAAAGATACTGAGAATCCCCTGTGAGTAGATAGAGTAGTCTGATTCCTGTCAGATTTTTACTACCTACTGTATGCAACCATCACAAAGGAGAAAAGTGATTTTGTAGTGGCTTTTTATCTAGGAGAAATGTACTTCTTATGCATATGTGTACACATGTATTATGAATGTTGCAGTTTTCTGCAATAGTGGTCCTTTAACATATACATATCAATTACTCCATCACTTTGGAGTAATTGATGTGGCACCCCAATGCATTGCATAGACATGTACATCCCTTCTTCTGATATGCCCAAACAAGGCATAATGGCAAAGCATGGTGGTACCACCTACTCAGAGGACATCCAGTATTCAGAGAAGTTTGATGATTTGACATTTGATTCTTAAAAAGAAGTCTGTGTGTGTGTGTGTGTATGTATGTATATATATACATATATATATATATATATATATATATATATAAGCAGTTCACAAGAAATGCTGAATATAACAGGTTTGCCAGGATTCATAATGGCAGAGTGTCTGAAAGGCGCTCTTTCTGTAATCTGAGCAGTGTGCTTATTTCTATCCCCTTCCACAAATATGCAAGTTCATGAGGCTTGGGTGAAGGGATGTATTTACCTTTTGACACTCCTTGGCTATCACCTAGGACTGCTCTGGCAAACTATGACCTGCATGCGCTGGATAAACTCCTCTTCCATCTTCCTTCCTACATGGTTGCAGGTGGGCGGCGGGGGATGCGAAGGAACGTGGGTTGGCATTTAAGGAATACGGTCCTCAGCATGCCGTCCGGGCCGCTTCAAGTTTGCCCAGCCCTGGCCTAGGACAACAGGGTAAAAAGATACATATATTTTTTGTTTCTCTTTTTAGACTTAAGTTGGCCCCGCCACCAATTGACTTACATTTTCTGTCCTGTCGGATCGACAAAAATCGATCAAATTGAACATGTAAAGGAATAGATTCCCTTTTGAGTCTATCAAAGTGATGCCCTTCCACAAATGCACATAATGCGAGTGATTGAATCTGCAGGGAATCGAATGGAAAAATCGATGTGTTTATAAGCACCTTAAGTACAGGTGGTTTAATGCCTTGCTAAATTGTTGATTAGTTTAACTCTTTTTGCGGTAAAATGTACCGTATTTTCCGTCATATAAGATGCTCCAGAATATAAGACCCACCTAGGTTTAGAGGGCAAAAACCAGGGGAAAAAAATATAAGCTAAACCTGGTGCGTCCATATTTCAGGAGCATCTTGTACATGACCTTCCCCAAATGGTGCCCTCCTGTGTCCCCCATGTCTACCCATGTGTCCTCCTGTATCCCCCATGTGTCCTTCTGCATGTTCAACCATGTGTCCTCATGTCTTCTCCTGTCTCCCCCCTGTGTCCCCTGGTTCTCTCCCCTCCCCGTGTCCACGTGTCTCGGCCCCCACTATGCGAGTAGCGGCTTACCTCATCCATCTTGCCCGTGGCGATTGCAGACACCAGTCTTTTCCATGCAGCTTCCTCTAGTGCCGCGTTTCTAAATGACACGTCATTAGGAGACACGGGGGAGGGGAGAGGCATGCAGCCGGTAGCAGGGTGCACAGAAGGTACACAGGCAGGGAATCTCTGATGTCGGCAGTTCGTATTGACGGGAGTTGGGGATTCCTTGCCTTTGCAGTATAAGACGCAGGGACTTTCTCCCTGCATACATTTGCATAAATTGTTACATACTCTTGCATCAACTTGGAATTATTTGCATCTCATTAACCATCCCTAAACTGGGAGAATGGCGATTGAGCTAACAGACTACAGGGGGCTGGAGGAAGCCTCAGGTAAGTAAAAATCCTTTCCTCCCATTCGTCTCAGGTACACTTTAAGTGACTTGGATCCAAAATGTATTATAAACAGTTTATGGCATTGTTTACTTTTAATGCTTAAACATCAGGACAGCAGTACATTCAGGGACCATTAAAAAGCCATACTAATAAAAAACCTCCAGTTCACATATCCAATTTTACCACTTCCATGTATTATTAAAATATTATGAACAGATTGTATAGGTAAACTCTTATACTACATTGAGGTGCTATAATCCGCCAATCATTGACCAATCAAATTCCTGCATTGCACGGGTAGTTGTGATCTGTTTTTTTGGACAGCCTCTGAATCTGCCACAGAGACTTCAAAAAGTGTTACCTACAAATAGCAATATCTATCCCTAGGGTGACACTGTGGGCGTGTACTCTATGGAGAGAGGGGAGGGGCAAATGGAAACAACATGCTCTCTTGTTGCATGCTGTATGTCTATCCTGTGATGTTTGCAAATGGAAAAATCTGATACCTTGGGAGAGGGAAGCCTGCATCCTGTTCCTCCAGAGGCTTCCCCGTACTCCTCCATCAGGCCCTTCCAGTGCTGAGACCTCTGAAGCATGGCCAGTGGAGTAAGAAGAGGGAAGCCTCTAGATTATCCAGAAGCTTCCCTCTATTGAGGTAAATAACCTTTTGGGTCACTATTTTCCCTACAGTTACACTTTAATAGCCATCTTGGCCGAGTTTCACTTAGCGTGTGTAATAAGCCGTTAGTGATTTTTGTTGTTGGAGTGCAATTTAAATAAAAAAAAAAAATCCCATTTTTTTTCTTGAGGAATTATATGCAGTCATTTTGTATAATGCTATGATTAGTTTAAAACATTTCATGAGAAATTTTTCTTGTTTTTCTACAGTAATAAAACAGCAGTTCAAGTGTATTTCTAACAAAAACTTTCTAATTGGAACGTCAGTTTGCTGCCATTTAATGGTCTCCATTTAATGGTCCTGTGCAGGTGCTGAAAATGAGTACTCCTGGTCAGGGCAGCGAATTACCTATGGAGCAAAGCAGGGGTTTATGTTTTCCAGAGTGCTGTTGCGGCAGTTGCAGAGAAGTGCAATATGAGATAACTCCGTTGTGGAAATTCCTAGCTGGGTGGGAATTGAAATGGGGGGGGGGGGGGGGGACAGTGTTAAATTGCAAAATGACTTGTCCAGCACCAATCGATCACATTTTAAAACAGAAGTGGAATTGCCCATTCTGATGTTCTGTGTGAAAGTTTTATACACTATGAAGCATTATGAAGAATATTGTACAACAGGAATGCTTTTTAAAAAATGTTGCAGGATTTTTTTTTTATTTTTTTTTTTTGTTAATACACTTTCTAGAAGGTTCATTAAACAAAGATAAAACGTAAATCAATATCTAGTGTGACCACCTTTTGCATGTAACACAGCAGGGGGCGTCATGTCTATAAATGTTCCCTCTGCATGGTGTTTTGGGTGCTGGGAGAAGCCGAAAAATGGCTCTCCCTGCACTATGTAATCTCAGGGAATATTCCCCTACTGATTGCCTAATTTTTTTTATGTGGCCGCCATGTAATTTAAGATCTTGTTATTCCTAGCACCTGAATTTACAGAACATACAGTATGTACTGAATTAGGCTGCACTGCTATAGCAGTAATTAAAATTATAGCCTATGGTGGCACTGAAACTACCTGACTTGCAACAATAGCCCCCACAACACCCTCCATCGTCGAGGGTGGTCTGGAGACGGGGGCAGTCCTGCTACGCAGTCAATGCAGAATGGCAGTGGAGCGTTATATATCCCAGTGGTGACACAGGTTCTCTTCACTTACTCTCCCTTTTTTTCCTGTTTAACCAGCCAATCACCATGCAGCTTCCATCCCTGCAACGGCATGCAAATGAAGCCACTTGGGGACTGGCTGGCTGCATGGCACTTGAAAACTAAACAGGTAGTGAAGAGGGACCTGTATTGTCTCCGGAAGAAGGTAATTGCTCTGCTGGCGCTCTGCCTTATGTACAGGACTAGGCCCCCTAGCTCGCAGCCCTCCTTTATTTGGAGATGGAGGGAGATGTCCAGGTCCAATGTAGTTATGCCTCTGTAACTCAGTGTTGATTTAGGTGCAATAAGGTACACTTTGTATGAAGTTTCTAAAAGTACTGTTATTGGTTGTTCCTAACATTACACATTGCTACTGCAGACTTGGGGAGTCTGTTGTTTCTGAACATACTTTTACATGATACAAATGCCTGCCAAATACATTCAGTGCTGAGCCAATCCCATTCCATAGCTGTATATGTGTGTCTAAAAATTAGGGTTCTGAGCTGTTACATGTTCATAAAAGTAGCACAAGCAACAGTTCTCTTATTGATTCATAAAGAGCCAATATATTCCCTGGTGCTGTACAAAGTAACACTCAAACAGGGGGTGCATAATAATACAGACAATGGTATACACAAATATACACAATACAGAGTTGGTACAAATATACAGAATTGTTAACTACAGTGACAAAAGTAACATGAATAAAATGTGTAACAAATTCCAAGACACAATAGGATGAGTCCTGGCCTTGCAAATGTACAATCTAAAGGAAGAGGGTGGAAACAAGAGGTCTTATCCTGAGGATCTGCCCATCAGTTCAGGCGTTTATGCCTCGACTTTATCTAAAAGAAACGTTTTGAACTAAATATGTGCTTGTCCAACATCATTGACGTCACTTTATGATCTGCCACATCTGATTAAGGTGACCACTATTATATTTACAGTGCTTTACTGCTTAGAGATGGCCAATGAGTTCCGAGTTGAAGCAAGATTATGCAAATGTATGCAGTGTGAAAATGAACCAAATTGCAGCAAGATGGAATTCAATAGTTCATCTCAATCTATAAAATAAAGGCTACCCATAGACATTATTATTTAGTATTTATATAGCTCTGACGTCTTCCTCAGTGCTTTTACAGAGCATATAGGCTCACAATCTAATCCCTACCATAGTCAGATGTCCATCATAGTCAAAGGCCTGAAGTGGTATGTGTAATGAGAACCGCCACTAGAGGGCGTCATAGAGATGAGCCTGCATCAGACAAGCTGAAGAGGAATCCCTGCAGCATGGACGGACTTGAGTGATGAAGCATGCTCAGCGTACAACTGACATTTACATGCTGCTCTGGTGGGGAGTGGGAATTGGGACACAGCCATCATTGAAAATCCTGCTAAACCATGCTGCATATGCCGGAGGGAGCACACAGGTGGGGATACAGCTGTAATTTAGATACTACTCCGCTCTGGAAGGGGCGGAGGGAACTCTCATGGCTGCATATCTGCCCAAATCATTATAGGCAGAGCAATATGAAGAGGGGGATACTCGGGAGGGGACAATGTCACGGAGACTCGTGTATAAGCCAACCCCCCTCCCCCTACTTTTGGACCACTTTTTTGTCCCAAAAATGTTGGCTTTGACAGGTGTATACACAGTAATGTTAAATTGGGGATCCTGAATAATGTATTGCATTCTACCATATGCTGTTACAGTGCCTCTTTAACACAACATATTTAGTGCAGAAAGGTTTGTTTTAGGTGCATATTTATACTTTTTGTTTTTTTTAAGCATGGAAAGACAAAGTGAACATTAAATGTAAAGTTAGGTTTTAGCAGCAGATTTGGCTCATAGGAATCCTTTACAG
Source organism: Hyperolius riggenbachi (assembly GCF_040937935.1). NCBI lineage: Eukaryota > Metazoa > Chordata > Amphibia > Anura > Hyperoliidae > Hyperolius > Hyperolius riggenbachi. The sequence goes on from NC_090646.1 coordinate 182,956,045, forward strand.
ACGGTTTTGTCAGCAATGATCTGGCAAATGACAGTTGTTTTTGCCTGTTGTGCTAGCTTTTCATAAAATCTCAGATAAAAGCTTATCTACACTCTTTCGTAAAAGTCTGCCTAGTTTCCAGTTGGGTGTTTGAATGGCAGCTTCAATACATTTTCCAGAGGAATCCCTGATTGTTATCCATACATACAGTGGTGCCAATTTGTGACGTGCTGCTAGAGGCTTGCAGCAAACTATTCACCACGCTGGAGATCAAAAGGGATTTATACCATTCACATTTCTGCCTTTAGCAACTGCGAATTAAAAAGTAGGAGTGCTTAAAGTGAACCGCAATCAAAAATGTGCTTAGTAGGTTACATGCATCTATACACAGCATGAATGATAATATGCAGTTGCCTGCTGTCTAGTTCTTTGTTTGTGATCTGTAGGTTTTATAATTTTTCAGCAAAAGACTGCATGTTGGAATAGACAGAGGATGAATAGAATGAGCGGTATTTATATTAAAAGCAGCGAGAAATATTATTAAGCATTTTGTGTTGGACTGAACATGGGTTTTGTCTGTATTATATCAATGCAATAATGCTATGTTAGGAGGAAAGGGGAGTATATGAAGCAGTAGGATTTGAAGGAATTATGAAACATTATGTATCTCTGAATATTCTCATTTATCTGGGTCATGGTGTTTGAGGATGGCAAGAATAAGGACAATGCACAAGAGTACCATCTCATCCTGGATGTCAGCCAGGTTCTTAAAGGGAAGATTCACGCCTGCGCAGTACAGCCCGGAGGACGTCCGATGACGTCAGCGCGCACAAGTGACACGCAACTTGGAGAGCAGAAGCAGCCCGACCTGGCAGCCGGCCTGGCCAGGTCGGGCTCGCCACCGGAGACCACCGGGAGCCTGCGGAGCGGCGGCGAGGGCACCTCCTGCCTGCCACGGGCTGGAGAAAGCCCCAGGTAAGTGGATTTGGATTTCTATTTTTTACAGCTCCTGCGTGAACCTTCCCTTTAAAGTTAAACCTGAAAAAAAAACAACAGAACTCCAAATTTTCCCGCCCACTGTGATCACACTCCCCATGGACATTTACAGTATGTCACTGTCAATCATCCGCCCTGACCGCACAGGCGCGCTGCCTGGGTATTACCCTGTACTCGGCCCTCTCCTTCACCCCCCACATCCAAACCATTACTAGGGCCTGCAATTTCCATTGATTCATCATCTCCGAGATCTGTCCCTTCCTGACCCAAGAGACTGCCAAACTACTCGTCCATTATAGCCTCATCATCTCCCACCTAGAGTATTGTAACACCCTCCTGTCAGGCCTCCCTCTCAAACTAACGCTCTTTGCCGAGAAATTCCCATTGCAACTCTCTCCAATCGAGTGATCTCCCCCTCCCTTTAGATTGTAAACCTCTGGCAGTGAAGCAGTTCACTTTGGCAACGCTCTTGCCTACTCTGTGTCTTCTCTGGGCACCACCAAAGACGTAATCTTAAAACTTCTATGGTCGCCCAATAGGATTTTATATGTAATTCAGGTGCTGGCGATAGCCTGACCTCGAATTACTTCTCCATCTGAGTTGCAAGTAAATAGTATTTAACGCCGCCTGGTGTTTTAGCGGCAGCAGGGTGAGCCGGCATTCTATTCACCCCGAGCCCATCTGACTGGGCAACATACTAATATGTACGTTTTGGCAGGGCCCTCCCTCCTTGTGTTTCCTACCTGATCATGCATCCTGCTCACAGAACAATGTGAACTTGAATTACTTAGACAACTATTACAGTGTATGATCTGGCATTGCTGTCTTAAGGTGATCATACATCTAGCAATTTGATGGCCGATCGATTAAGAGACCGATCTCTCTGATTAAATCTGATCAGAGAGAGATCTTTTGGCTGCCATAAACCACAGGCCAATTCCTCTTCAGCAGGAAGTCTTTTAGGAATCAACCTTGTGACGCCACTGTCCCCCCTAATGTTTTATGTCCTTAGATACCTACCTTTGAAGAGCGAAACCTCTGTATCCTCCATAGGCTTTCCACGTCCTCCTCAAAAACACTGCTGCTGCCCAGGACACTATTGAAGTTCGCGTCTGTGCTTCCTGCTGTGCACTAGTGGGCCGTACCTGCACAAATGCTTGGAGCTGCTTGTGGGAATCTGCTCCAGCTTTATTTGCAGACACGGCTGGACTTATACATGGCGGGGAGCCCGGCCATGATTATATATCCATCAAGTCCTCGTCAGATATGTTCCTGGCATCTGGATTCATTTTTTTGGGGGGATTAATTTTTTTCACCTCGGGTACACTTTTACACCCTCATTTTAACTCGATCCCCCCCCCCCTTCCTCCACGCATACACACCTCTGTACTTGGCATCCTCATTGTGCATGCTTTTTGTGGTTTCCTGTTTCCCTCCCCTGTTTACCATTCCCACCCACCTTCAGTTACCATTACCCCTTCATCTCTCCCGCTTCACTCATCTAACCTATTTTCTCATTTTCTATGCTCTTACCCTGTCCTGCGCTCCTCATTTCCTCACCACCACTCACCCATCACCCGCATTCTTTGCCCACATACCTGTACTGTCAACCCCACTGCTGCCAGTGTGCCTTGGCAGCCTTACCATCTGATCAGTGCTGCACATTTAGGCAATCATTTTCTAGTTCGGGGCAGCACGGTGGCGTAGTGGTTAGAGCTCTTGCCTTGCAACGCTGGGTTCCCGGTTCGAATCCCAGCCAGGTCAACATCTGCAAGGAGTTTGTATGTTCTCCTCGTGTCTGCATGGGCTTCCTCTGGGTACTCCGGTTTCCACCCACATCCCAAAAACATACAGATAAGTTAATTGGCTTCCCCCGAAATTGGCCGTAGACTACAGTACATACACTACACAATACATATATAAACATAGGACTATGGTAGGGATTAGATTGTGAGCCCCTGAGAGGGACAGTTAAGTGATAAGACAATATACTCTGTACAGCGCTGCGGAAGATGTCGGCGCTATATAAATACTAAATAATAATAAAAGTACATGTTAGAAATCCAAACTTTTATGTCAAGCAGTCTTTTCAGGCTGCATTCAGTGGAATATATTTCCTAGAAGCTGTTAGCATTGCAGACCTTTCATGATATTATGTAAGTAGGAAAGTATGTCTAGAGATGTAAACATTTATAACAGATACCAGTAGGTTTATTTAAATGATGTTAAAATGTTCTCGCACATCTTGAAAAGAATTCTCCGTTCTTCCTTGATATATTAATGTTTAAACATTTTATTTCTGGTTAAAGAATTCAGCAAGTCAATTCGTAGAAATGCAAATATTAAACATTAAGTGAAAATTATATTGCAAAAGGCTCTAAAGTTGAGACTGCAAGCTATCAGTGATGGCAGTGTCTGTATCAGCAACAACCTGCTACTTCTTCAGACTGTCCTCGCCCTCTTTCTTTCCTTTAGGCCTCATGCACATCTGGTGCGTTCAAAAATGTTATTCACAAACACCTGATTACTTAAACTAACAACACAATTGTTGCCTCTTTGGTAGGATATAAAACGTAACTTTTAATAAATAAAGATATAAAATACACCCTGAGCTGGCTGTCTTAATTACAAACTCATAACTTATGAACTAGGGGTCTATAATAAGCAACACTGGAAAGATTACTTCCCCCCCCCCCCCCCTTACAGTTCATATCGTCAATAATAACTTACACGAAACCCCCACCAAAATAACCCAACATGTATCACTTCCTAGCGGAAGCTTTTTCAAGGGAACAAAGTAAAGTGCAAAAGTGCATTGGTGCTAAGGTGCAATATTATTAAAACAAAGAAAATAACATGAGTCAAATAGCGTGTCCGCTCATGACAGCAGCCGTTCAAAAATGTGTAAAAAAAGTGATAAAAGCATGTGTCCATGTGCATTTTAGTGCGCGTTTCAGTGCCTTGCGATGCGCTTTTTTTAAGCAAGTTTTGTTGATTGCAGCAGTTGTCAATAAAGATTTGTTTTCATATTAATTTTTTTTCAATTAGAAGTAAAAATGCGCTTCTATGCACTTCTATGCGCTAAAAAAGCACACCCATTCACTTGCATTGATGTGCGCTTTACAGCTCAACTCACAGAAATGCATACAACACTAGGATTTTGTAACGCTGCTCAGTACAGCGCATAGATTTGTACATGATACATTCAAGTTAATGAAAAAACAATGTACCTCGCCTTAAAGCATGCGCTCTGAAAAGCACACAGAAACATCCCTAGTGTGAACGAGGCCATAGTTTGCTGCCTACCTGGCACTGGCAGTAACAAGGGTGATGTCACAGAGGGGCATGGCTGACCATGATCCTCACCGCGCCCAAGCCTCCCTAGTGATTAATGTCTAAAAGGTAGAGTGACCATTACTAGGGAGTTGTGGCTATGCAAGAGATCCTCATGACAAGCTAGGTTTTCTCCAATAGGGAGAGTTGAAAATGGAGGCTGCAGCTGTATAAATAGCGGTGCTGGTGGTCGCTTACAGACAAAGACTTTGGGCCATATCATATTGCTGAACTCGCCAGCGCTTATTCCTTAATATAGACGATGAGGCATCATCTAATCCTATTAAACTTAAGACACCCCCCCCCCCCCACAGCGGAAAAGAACTCGCTTGGGCAATATAACCACCCAGCGAGTTCTTTACACAGTATCCAATTACCCTTTTCATGTCATGACATGAGCCTTAGCTTAGACCTTTAAAGAGCAGGTCTAAACATGCTAACGCATGTGTTCCGCCGCTGCATCTGGGGGTCATCTTTAATAAGGAGACCCTCAGAGCTCCCCGTCGGGTCGCCACAAGTTGGAAGCCCCCCCCCCCCACGTAGCTCTGACGGGCAGCCCTGTAAATATACATACCGCTGCTAATCGACCTCAGCTTCAGATTCAAAGATGCTTTGCCCAGGCTCCTGTGCGCACAGTAATTACAGTGACACTGTAATTTACGCATTGGAACTTGCAGCAAGAGGCGTCAGGTGATTAGCAGCGGTATGTATATTTACAAGGTTGCCCGGCAGAGCTATGTCGGGGCCTTTCAAAATGGGCGACTACCCAACAGGGAGCTCTGGGGGTCTCCTTTTTAAAGGAGACCCCCAGATGCTGTGTCGGAAGACGGCGGAAGTTCTTCGGGTGTGCGCATGTGTGGGGAGCGAGGCCGTGGTGCTGAAGGAAAGCACCACAGCGTAAACCTCGCTCCCCATCGCCCGGTAATAGGGAGCATCGCTTAGGCTTTCGCCTGAGTAATGCTCCCTAAAGATCTGCCATTGCACAAAGGATAGGGGCAATAGGATTTGCCGGTAATCCTTGCGCGATGGCAAGGTGATAAGTAGCTCACATCTGCAAGCTACTTATCACCTAAAATAGTATATGGCCCTTTGAGTTTTGGGCAGCATGGTCGCCTAGTGGACAGAACTTCTCGCCATGCTGCATTAGGGTCCCTATTTCTAATCCAGATCAGGACATTGGGCTCTATTCACAAAACTTTCATAAATGACCTATTTATCACCTAATTGATAAAAACAACCTTTCAGCACATTGACAAGCAAAACAATCACTCAAAACAAGTTGTTCCTGATTTACTTCATTTCAATATTACTTTTCTTACCTTAATTATATTATATTTTTGCTTTTTGGGAGCTTAAAAAAGTAACAGATAAGGTGAAAACAGAGGAAAACAGGCTAAAAATCTTTGTGAGGACCCATTCACACTAGAAGCATTTTTCTGAGCGTTTTGCGATTGATTAGTATTTTTTAAAATCGCTCCCATTTACTTTCATTAAAATCATGGAAAAACATCGATTTACGCATATGTGATTGCAAAATCGCGGCAAATTTTCCACTATTTTTACAGCGATTTTAATGAAAGTGAATGGGATTGATTTTTTAAAAACGCAAAACGCTCAGAAAAGCGCTTCTAGTGTGACTGGGCCCTGAATCATGCCCATTATCTACAAGGAGTTTGTATGTTGTGAAAGATTTTGTATGTTGTCAAAGAACACCGTTCCCATTCATTGATCTATGTCTCCGTAAGATAAAACCAACGGCTTCTCTGAAAATCCCTTCAGTTCCTTTTAGTGAGAGCTTTAGCTTACAGGATGAAAAACCAAAAAATGACTGTAGCCAAATAGTAAAACTACATCTACATACATTTAAAAAGAAATATACACAATCAATTACATTTAAAACTACCTGTTTACCTCCCCACTCCAAAAAAAAAACAAATAAAATCTTAAAATTACAAAAAAAAAAAAAAAACAACATAGTTACCTAAGGGTCTGAATTTTTTAATATGCATGTCAAGAGAGTATATTACTATATTTGTTTTTTAATTATAAGCCTGTATGATGTAGTGATGGACGCAAATTGAAAAAATGCACCTTTAATTCCAATTAAAATATTGATGCCATACATTGTTATAGGGACATAATTTAAATGGTGTAATAACAGGGACAAATGGGCACATAAAATACGTGGGTTTTAATCATGGTAGCATGTATTATTTTAACGCTATAATGGCTGAAAACTGAGAAATAATGCATTTTTTTCCATTTTTTTCTTAATACTGTATTCCTGTTAAAATGCATTTAGAAAAAAATAATTCTTAGCAAAATGTACCACCCAAAGAAAGCCTAATTGGTGGCGGACAAAACAAGATATAGATCAATTAATTGTGATAAGTAGTGATAAAGTTATTGGCGAATGAATGGGAGGTGAAAGTTGCTCGGATGCATAAGGTGAAACAACACTGAAGGCTGAAGTGGTTAATATGTATGTAATGTGGGTATATTACTGTTATTTTAGCAAATAAGGGCTATTGATAGGGTTGAAAAACACAAAACAGAAAAAAATACACCTTTACTGAGAATTTATTGTCGCCATACATTGTACTAGGTACGTGATTTAAATGTTGTGATATCTGGGACAAATGGGCAAATTTGTGGGTTTAATCTATAGTTGCATTGTTTATTTTAAAACTATAGAGGATGGAATTAGATAAATTGTGTATTTTTCATTATTTTCCTTGTATTTCCCTAGGAAATGCATAGAAAATAAAGTAATTACTGAAAACAAGCATCGCTCTCCCCAAAAAAACAAGAAATACAGTTTATAATTTAGGTGTGATAAGCAGTGATAAAGTTATTGACGAATGGGAGGAGCGCTGAAATGTGAAAATGGCTTCCATTCTCAAGGTGAAAACAACCAGCGGGCTGAAGTGGTTAACAAGGAACTTCCAATGACAGCTGGTTTTGACTACTTATGAGGCTTGCATGGAAATGTGTCATTGTGCAGTCACTACACAGATGAAGTACAATCCTGCAGTATCAAATAAAGAAGAACCATTGGCTCAGTTGTGATGATGTGATATGTATATTCATTCTGTGCTTGTATATCAATGCATTGCTTGCTTATCAATCCAAAATTTCATAGAAATGTTGCTTGTGCTTCAAAGTGCTCTTAAACCAAGTTAATTGCAATCGAAAGTTTTACTGTACTGTATGTATGTTTCTGTCCACTGTGAATTATTTCACTTTTCTTTATTGTACTTTTACTACTAGTTCCTTTCTGGAAATAGCTTTTCATGGCAGGGTTACCCCTTGCTTTATTTATGGCTGTAAACAAGTGACAGTTTGTATGCCAGTTTTTGAGAGATGTCAGTGAATCGGATTGTATCCACAGTAATGAGACATCTCTAAATAGTCTGTCTCTCTACCTTTCAGAATAGTGCTGGAAAATAGTATCAGTCCTGTGAAGCTGTATTCCCAAGTTGTTTGTTTATATTCCGTTTTAAAGAATCCAGTGGCATATTATGAGAAGCCCTGATCTGGCATTGTGGTTGGTTTGGCAGTTGAATGGAACTGGAATTTCTACTACAGCGGTCACAGCACTGAAGCTTTTCAGACATACTGTATAAAAAAAAAACAGTGAAGTGTTTGACTTGCTGCTTGGATTTGTGAAACTTTAATAACGGTGTGCTGTAACTTTTTCTGTTCACATTTATTAAGAATGAACAACTGGTACAATTTAATGTGTAGATTTTTTTTTTTTTTTGCTTTTTTGACAAAAAGTCTGACAAATCTCTTGAACAGGCAGAGACACAACAATAGATGAAAACTTTTCTACAGTAGGGAAGAATTAGCACCTTTGCCAATATTGTATTGGTGTCCCTCACATCCCCCCCTTGGGACCATCCAGCTTCACATTAAAACAATGGAGGTTCCAGAGGCTGAAAGTGAAAAACACATCTCCCTAATGCCTGGTACACACTATGAGATTTTCTGGCAGATTTACTGTCAGATCGATTATTTTCAACATGTCCGATCTGATTTCCAAACGATTTGCAATCGTTTTCTAAACGATTTGCCATATAAGTGAGTGGAAAACGGTCAGAAATCGATTGGAAATCAGATCGGACATGTTGGAAATAATCAATCTTACAGTAAATCTGCCAGAAAATCTCATACCTAGCATAATAGGGACAGCATGTGCCAATTGATCCAATATTAATACCCTTACCCAATCGATCCATCTGCCTCCTCTGGGCAGTTGCAGGATCCAGGGGTGACTGCAGCCCTGTTTAAATGTCCTAGCTCAAGGTGAGGAGCCTGGATTTTGTGATTTGTATTTGATCCTTTGTGGCTAGGATTTTATCTAGTGCTCTCCCTCTTCCCCTATTAGCGATCTTAAAGCGGACCCAAACCAAACATTTTTTTAATTAAAAATATTTAGTTGCACCACTCTGACACATACAAAGATAAATAAACACTCCTTCAAACCTATTAGCATTTCAGTTCATGCTTTTCACCATTCTCTTTTCATAGCTAGGGTTATACTGAGGGCAGCCATTAGCAATTCCTCCATTGCCAGACACCATCTACTCCACCAGTTTGCCGGAAAAATCCCGGCAATTTGAAAGGAAGGGAGGGGTTACTCCAATAAATGTAAAATATTTTATATTTGTCATCATGCAGCTGAAAAAAAAGCTGCTATTTATTATTATAATTTAGAAAATAGATTTTATTTCTGAAACCTTGTATTTTTAATTTGGGTCCACTTTAACACACAGCTTGCTGGTGTTCGCATGGTACATATGCAGGTACTAGCCGCTCCCTTGCAGGATTAGTTAGATGCACTATCTGTCCCAGGGAGGACGTTAAGGATATGTGCTCCTTTCCCCTAGATAGGTTTTGATGCGATGAATGTGTGCATGTTTGTGCTATGCATGTTACAGGGCCAGAATTAGGACACATACAACACTGGGCTACCTATACGCGGTGTATGTGACTACGCAAGAGACTTTATTCTTGTAACGAAGATCCTAGCTTTTAACTTAGCTGTAGGGACAGCACTGATTGCTGCATGATTTTTGTAAGTGGATTTGCATGAGGATTTGCATGAGTGTGCGGAAGTTCATTTTGATGTTTTGCTGTTTCTAGGGGCGTGCGGTGCTGAGGGAGGGGGGCGCCGTGATGAAGTAGGCGCTACGGTTGCAGGGAGGATGTCCCGACCTATCCCTCCCTTCCTCTCCCCAGGGCTTCCCTCCGTGCTCCCTCCTCTATGCAGAGAAAAGCATAGGGAAGCTATGTAAAGAGCAGAGCAACTCACCTCCCTGCGTTCCGACCGCTGCTCATTTGCCGCTGGTTGCTTCTGCATAGCCGGTGATACATGCTCTACTTCCTGCTAAACATACAGCAACCCGCTATACCGCAATGCACCTGCCGTACTGTGAATGTTGCATAGGTGTTGCAGTGCGATAAGCAGTGTTAAAATGTGGCTGCTGCACCGCAATGCAATGCAGCACTGTGAATGTGACCTTACTCAGTTTTCTGCTACAGCAAGAACCAAGGTTCACAGAGAGTTTGCAAAGCATCAAATGGATCTTATTGTTGAACGATATCAGTTGGGAGAAGGGTATAAAATCATTTCCAGAGCACTGGATATACCATGGTATACAGTTAAGACAGTCATCAAAAAAAGTGAAGAAAGTATGGAACAAATGCCAAGAACTCAAAGTGTCACCAAAATTGATGAAAAGAAAAGACAAAAACTGGTCATGGCGGCTGCCAAGAGACTTACAGTAATAACTAAGGAGTTTCAGGAATTTCTGGCAGATAATCTTTCAAACCATAAAAACTGGTTCACACAACAGCTGGGGCCCCCGGACTCATTCACTGGGTGAGGCCCTCAAACCACCTAGATACCTAGAGGGAAGTGTGGATGGGCCCCGGAACTCTCGCCACCTGGGAATTCACCCCCACTGCCTCTATACTGAATGCTGACTGCAACACACACAAATGCTCACTCCCAGCTCTAGCAATTTCCTAGCTTTATCTGGTCAGCAGGCGCCTGTCAGCCAATCAAGTGCCAATCATCATCAGAATAATGGCCCAGTCAGAGTCCAGACCTAAATCTAATAGAAAATATAAAGGCTGGCCTGCAGGGCCGAGGCAGAGGCTGGAGAGGCTCCAGCCTCGGCGCAGTGTAGGAGGGGGCGCACAACTCATTCAGCTGTCATTCCCCTATTGTGTGTGAAGCTGAAAGTAATAAGAAAAGGGGATACATGACAGTGACTGCAAGCCAGATAACTAGAGATTAAGGTGTTGGGGGCTCTGGGGCACCTAATAGTCTAATAGCAATCAGTGTGTGAAGACTGAGGTGGGAGGGATGGAGGGGCAAACGTTGCTGTCTCGGCCTTGGGTGCTGAAGGACCTTGTCCCGGCTCTGCTGGCCTGAGAAGTGCTGTGCACAAAAGATGCCATCACAATCTGATCACTTGTGCAAGGAAGAGTGGGCAAATATTGTCAAGTCAAGATGTGTCATGCTGATAGGCTCCTACACAGGGAGACTGAATTATGTAATTCAGTCAAAAAGTGCTTCAGTAAAGTATTAGCATAAACATATGCACACTTATGCAGCCAGTTTAATTTTTTATTTTTATATTTTCTCCTAACAGATTTGTCTTTCAATTTAGTTGTACAGGTTATATGTCACATTAAAGATGGGAAAGGCTTTAAAATGATTTATTGTGATCTCATTTTGTACATAACTAAAAACTAGCATTTCAGCAGAGGTGTGCACTTTTATATCCACTGTAGGAAGACTACAGAATCTTCAGCTGCAGATGTATAGAGTTACAAAAATGAAAAATAGGATCATTTCGAATGAACACCTTTTTGCGTTCTATAAGGTGATTTGCCACTGTTACAAGTAACTTCTTCACTTAAAGAGGAACTCCAGTGAAAATAATGTAATAAAAAAAGTGCTTCATTTTTACAATAATTATGTATAAATGATTTAGTCAGTGTTTGCTCATTGTAAAATCTTTCCTCTCCACGATTTACATTCTGACATGTATCACATGGTGACATTTTTACTGTGGACAGGTTATGTAGCTGCTGCTAGCTGTTTTGGCCGTTAGAGACAGATATAAGAAGCCATTTCCTGTCTCTGAACATTGTTACATTGTGGCAGTTTGCCAGGAGCACCGCGGTCCTCAGAGCTTCTTGTGGGAGGGGTTTCACCCCAATATCAGTCATACAGCGCCCCCTGATGGTCTGTTTGTGAAAAGCAATATATTTCTCATGTAAAAGAGGGTATCAGCTACTGATTGGGATAAAGTTAAATTCTTGGTTGGAGTTCCTCTTTAAAAGGAGGTATTGGGCTACAAAATACATTTGTATGTACAGATAAGTCACAATTACAAGTACATATTAGTGTTTGGATATTCCTTCACCACATTTGAATTGAAGGGGTTTCTTGTAGCTGGGATTGCTATAAATGTCTTCTAGGACTCAGAAGGATGTCCACCTTAATGTATCTATTTTTTCCTCTGTTATAACATTACCCGCTGGATAAATGAAATACCAAGAAGTGAATTTGCTTCTATAAAGGCTTTTAGTTGAGGGCAGAGAAGTGAGGATATTTACAGTTCTAGATAATTCAAATGTATTCCAGTCAACAGGGCATGAGAAAATGTATTTCTGTAAAATATATTATTTTTAAGTAATTCAATGATATTTTGTAAAAACTTCTATTCATTATAGAAGTTCTATTTTTTTTTAGGAGAAAGCAATATTGGCAATTTGGGTGGGTTAGTCCAAAACTTGTCGGTTCTGTCAGATTTCTACTACCTGCTGTAAGTGACAGCAACATAGGAGAAAAGTAATTTATGGCTCATTTTACTCTGGAAGAAACATACTTTTTATCTGTATATGTTTACATATATTTTAAATATAAACATTTTCCCGACAGTGGTTCTTTAACCTCCCTGGCATTATAATTATTTCCAGATTTAAGGTCTAAAAGCCATAACATTTTTTCACAAGCTTTTAGACCCTAAAAACAAGAAAAGAACATACCTCAGAGAGGTCTGCAGCAGCTCCTGCATGAAACGCACTCATGCACGAGATTACCACCCTGTTCTGTGGCTTTCCGTCCCGAGCCTGACTCGGGATTTCCGCTAAGGAGGTTAAGTGTCACATCAGAATCTGCTTAAAACTGAGGACTTTTAATAAAGTGTGTATATTTTTCATATTGCCAGGTAGGAGCTTAGCTGCTTATTGATGACATTTTAAAATAAGCATGCTGATATTTCACCTGTGAAAAGATGGAGCCCCAAAATAGCAACTTGGCCAGACTAATTCAGGTACGCCGAGGTTCCTAAAACAACCATTGTTGTACATTCTCTATGCTTTCACAGCATTTATAAATATCAAGTCCGTACTGAATTTAGACCTTGACTTTTGTCTTAGAACTTTGTGCCATGTGTGCAACCTGTTCTTGCTGTCCATAAACCAATCACAATAGCTGCCAATGATGGTCCATCTCGTTCATCTGTGGAGAGCTGTGAAAGATCTTAACACATCAATAAATTCTACCTCGAGCCTATTTGATATTTTTGTTTTATTATATTTTTTAAAATCTAAAATAAAATTTTAGGTTTCTCAAAATAGCTATATTATGATCTTGCAAAAAATCAGTTCATCTTAGCGAAACCAAAACTGCCCTCACCACTGCTTTCCATCACATTATTACTTTTATTATGCATTTATGTAGTCCTGACTGAAGCACTTTAACTACTTAAAGACCGCCCCACACCAATGGGCGTGGTCGCAGTAGCAGCCCCAGGACCGCCTAACGCCAATTGGCGTCAGGTCCTGGGGCCGGCTACTGCAGGAGATCGCGCACAGGCTGCACGTGCATCTCCTGCTCGAGGGCCGAAGCTCCTCCCCGCCTTCAGTCTCTGAGGGGCGATTGCCACTCGGAAGACTGTTAGATGGCGAAACCGCTGTCTTTACCTATAGTACAGCACTGCGATCAGCAGCAGCGCTGTACTGGGGACAGCCGTGTGACACGGCTGATTGCTAGGATTGGCCGGCTGGGGGGAGGGAGTGGATTCAAAAAATAAATAAATTAAAAAAATAGCTCTGTTGGTGGGGGGAAAAGGGGAGGGGGCGGGGAATCACTCGTGTGCTGTGTTGTGCGGCCCTGCAGCTTGGCCTTAAAGCTACAGTGGCCATTTTCACAATAAAAGGCCTGGTCTTTAGAGGGTGTTAATCACTGTGGTCCACAAGTGGTTAAAGAGTACATAGCCATGTCACTAACTGTCCCTCAGAGGCGCTCAGAATCTAATCCCTGCCATTTTTGTTTTCTATTTCAGTATAAAAAAAATCACATTAGTAGTTGCAATACACCATTTCTGCAAAAAGGAAGTTCACAAATGTATCCTTTCCCTCTGATGGATGCACTACCTGCAGAAAGGTACTTTAGACAATTTCTTAAAGGTAACCAAGTGCCACTTTCTTTCCCTTGGTTTCTAATAGATATAGGAGCTGCCATGTTTCCGCCTCCCCTTCTAGCTGCCCATTATTAAAGGGAACCTAAACTGAGAGGGATAAGGATGTTTCCTTTGTAACAATACCAGTTGTCTGGCAGTCCTGCTGACCTCTGACTGCAATAGTGGCTGAATCACAGACCTGAAACAAGCATGCAGCTAATCCAGTCTGACTTCAGTCAGAGCACCTGATCTGCATGCTTGTTGAGGGTCTGTGGCTAAAAGTATTAGAGACACAGGATCAGCAGGAGAGTCAGGAAACTGGTATTATTTTAAAAGTAAAAATCCATATCCTTCTCAATTTAGGTTCCCTTTAATGCAGGGAAGGTTTGATGGCATCTGTGACTTTTCTAAACTCTTTGAAGCATAGTGTCATGTGTGCCCACCCCCTCCGTTGATGAAAGCTTTTGTTTGCTCTCTGCTAATGTGTGCAATAGAATAATTACATCAGTCCTTATCTGCCTGAAATTTCTGCAGTGGGGCATGCCTCGTTAGTAGGGTAAAAATCCTCTGCTAAATTTTTTAATGTAAAAAGAAGAGGTCAAATTGAAGTTTTTTTTATAGTAAAGCGCCACATTATTGGCATGCATTTTTAATGTGCTATTGAGATGCCCTTTGTGCTAAAAATGGTACTTGGTTTACTTTAATAAGACTAGTACTGTATGTGGGTTGATCTTATCATGCCACTTGTTATTTCAGTGTGTTTTAAGCAGACAAGTAGTGCTTTGGTGCTTATAGTTTATGTGGGCAGGATGTGGACACTGACAGTGATTTTGCCACTAGGGTTTACTTGAGTTTTCATTTCAGCTGTTGAGAATGTCAAGGAGGTCTGTTATTTATGTTTTTTCACGCCAAACTGTGAATAGCAAGTTTAATTCCACTCCAAGCAGAAGTGTCAGTTTACAAATGCCGGTTTACAAACGCTTTGAGATCTGTCAGGTTATCAGGTTAGTTTCAAGGACCTGCAGAAAACACATGCAATTGTGTTGTGATAAACATTAATGGCAGTTATCCTGCAGTACGGAAGATTGGAGTTTAAATCAACCATAACATTTGTAGTCAATAACAGTCACAATTGTTTCAAAAACCTGTGCATAGCAATACGTCATTATTATTGCTGCTCTAGATTTACTGGTGCTGAACCCATATAAGGCACATAGACATATTTGCATATTTACCAAGAGCATTGGAACAATGGCTTGAAAATATGATGATGATAATGATTTCAGAATTTATTTGATTTGTTTTGTTGCATTTTATTTACTGGTGCCATATTCAAACTGCTGGGATATGGAAACTAGAAATGTACCTACTCCCTTATCCTGTGTGCGTCATTGATAAGTGGATATCTGCTAGGGTATGATCTTCCAGTTAATTCATAAGTGATTATAGAATTAATGAATAATTACAATTTAAGAAACATACTTAGCCGATGTTCCAGCGACGAGGCCAGCTCTTTCTAGCGCCAGCTTGAACAGCAGGATTATTATTTGAACCAGTACGGTCTAGTGCCTTTCCCATTCCTTCACACGTGTGTATGAACAGGTCCCTTAGACGGGCACATGTGACCATGCATCCGTTTCATTGATTCATTTGTTTGGCAGTCCATGGGCTTCTGGGACTTGTCATCCCACCTGATGGGTCTTATCTCCCATAAAAGTCTGTCCTGTCCATTGCTCATTGCCTGTAATAGCATTTAGTTGCTGGTGTGCTAAGCTGCTAGGGTATGATTTTGGACTGCACTTGTGAGATAACCTTGCTTGACCACATTTTGAATTGACACTACTATTGACCTCTGCTTGTACTGACAATGGTTTCCTCTTATCTTATCTGCTGTCTGATCCCCTGTCTGGGTTGGGACCCTGATTTTGCCTATCCCTTGGATTGTTAGGCCTCTGATTCCAGTTTAACCTTTGACCTCATCCGTGGACTCTGGCTCTTGGGTGTTTTATCGGTTTCCTTGGCTTCAGATGCTATACTATGCACGATTAAGTCCTGGGGCAACAGAAGTCGAGTAGATG
Organism: Hyperolius riggenbachi; assembly: GCF_040937935.1. NCBI lineage: Eukaryota > Metazoa > Chordata > Amphibia > Anura > Hyperoliidae > Hyperolius > Hyperolius riggenbachi. The sequence goes on from NC_090646.1 coordinate 182,971,919, forward strand.
TTTTTAGTTTCCTGTTCAAGCAGGGGCCTTTATATAGGTGAAGCTTGTGGTAAAGATTGGTGAAAAAGTTCTAAACGAAAGGTGATCACCTAGAAGCAGTGGCGTATCTGGAAGTGTACAGAAATGGCTCGTGCCATTGGCGCCACAGCACCCATGGGCACCATGCTTGCCATGCCATCACCATTTCACCACTGCTTGTGCCTCCCTCCCAAGCCCGCTGAATCTCTCTTAATCAGACCTCAGATCAGGGCAACTGGAGAGAGCCAGAGCAGGTTGCATGCTATCCGCAGGACGATAACATTTCAAATGCGGAAGTGATGTCATTGGTCACTTCCTGCATGTGATGTGCACGGGTAGCATGTGCCCTGCTCTGCCTCTCTTCTGTTGTTGCTGATCTGCGGTCTGTGAGTAGCGCTGAGCTGGGATTTAAAGTGTACATATACTTAGGCATATTTGAAATAACTTAACTGATCAGAAGTTGCTTATACAGATAGCAAACAATAGTGTTAGTGTTTGAATTCAGGATATTGGAATCCAGGAATTCAGAAACTCGAATTATCCCAACCACCACACTTCAGCACCCGAGCGAGTGGACAGGGTCACGAGGAGTTCACTTGCAATTTGCATGACTCCAGCTTTGAAGGTGGAAGCATCAGAGTCACGTAAATCGCAAGTAAGTGAACTCCCTGTGCACTTGCTCAGGTGCTGAAGTGTGGTGTTTGGGATAATTCGAGTTTCTGAATGCAATATTCCAAATATTGAGACCAGCACTATTAAACAAGCTAATGTGCTGATCCCTGTTTGAAACATGTTCTTTGAAATTGTTGTCTTCACTCATAATCATCTCTCTACCGTGGTGCAAATAATATGTAAAAATACTGAGTATGAAAATACAGTAAAGGCTGATGAGGACTCATTTTTGTACTGTTTGATACAATCTTGTCGTTTAACATAGGGTCAAGTCAAATTTTGCATGCACAAAGCACTACCTGGTGTTATTTAGTTTTTACCACATACTTAATGCGAATATCCATCTTGAAAACTAATTTGGAGGGGTCCTCCTGTAAGGCAAAGTTATAATAATAATAATTATTATTATAAAGTTATAATTATTGACGCTGTCTTGTCCCCGAAGTGTCCCCAAAGCCTCGAATCAGCCAGCTTCTGGTGCGTAGTTCTGCTCCCTGAAAAAAAAAAAACACCATTCTGTTTTCTCTACCGGGGGCAGGGCTCCACGCTAGAAGCCTGCTGATTGATAGAGAAAACAGAGTGGCATTTTTTAGGGGGCGGGGCTACACAACAGTAGCTGGCTGACCCAGGGGCTTTGGGATGACTTCAGAGGACAAGACAGTGCAGGTAATTATGTTTCCCTTACCGAAGGACCTCTGCAAATTAGTTTTTAGGCTGGATATATGCGTAAAGTATAACTACACTAACAGTTTAAGGTGCCAAGTTGTCTTTGCCTGTAGGATACTAATATGCGCATCTAGGTTGGGATAATGGTTACATTAAAATATATCTCATGCGCTGGCAAAGGTGGGGAACTCTGGTCACTGAGCTGTACTGGGTTTCCAATACTTTAATAAAGAGGCAGAGTATTAGACGGTATTAAGCGACAATCTGTACTCATGGAGCAGAAAAAACTGCTGTTGGGGGCATCGTGTGAGTGCTAACAGATGTGTGAAAACAAATACCTAAAGGACATATTCTTCATTAGGAAACACTGCAGCACATGCTCTACCACATATTTATTGCATTTGTAAAGCATAAGCATTACTGTAAGCTATATTACATAATATACTTACAGTGTGCTTTTCCCTTTCACTTCACTTTAACTTTCATTAATGGCAGCCTGTGACAGTGGTGGCCTGCAGGCTGGCTCTGGCCTCCACGTAGATCTAATTTGGTCCACCACAATGACAATAAATCAAACCTAGCAAGAGAGTACTTCATTACAGAAATGTTCAATAAAGGCGTGAAGGGGAACAGAGCTTTGGGAACTATTAGAAGAACAAAGAAATATGACTTCAGAAGTTCAGTTGATTCTCTTGCGTTTCCCGTGGACTGATATTGTGCATGTCTGCCACAATGCTAATAAAGGGAACAGGTCATTGCATTTATGACCTGTCTGTAAACTGACATTTAACATAGATTATTACCATTTATTTTTTTAAGGTGACTTTTATTAGAGTAGGCAGAGCAAACAGAGCTGCCATTTAGTAACACATTTTCGCTGCTGGAAGATTTCAGTAATCTCTGTTTAGGTGGGGCAGTAGCTTGTGTTACTAAGTGTTCAATGGTGTATTATACATATCATTGAATATAGCTGGGTACATACGTTCAGCAGACAGAATAGCCTACAAGTTGTGACTGCTGATCTTATTTGATGGCATGGTCCACTCCTAACTAGAATTTTGCATGTCTTTCTCTACAGGAGATGCCCCCAGGGCTTATCTTCTCTTTGCAACTGTATTTATTTTCCTGAGATCCATTGGTTTAGCGTTTTTGCTGATGTCTACCTTAAAGGTACTTAAAGACATGAGACTACAATCACCAATCCATCATGATTGAATAGAATGACAGTCTTGTGAACACAGAACACTTTTGGCTTACCAGTTGTGAAATGGGTTAATCCATCAGATAAGACTAAAATCCTTGTCTTCTCATTATTCTTTCCTCACATATGGGCGGTTGGTCCAAACATAAACAAAAAATGTGGGTTCCGCCATACAAGTAGACCCCCATTCAAATATCAGGATTGGATGGAAATTTACATTGCGGGCGGCCCAAGCGCCTGATATTTATCGGGCACAGTGGGTGCCTGCAATGTAAAATATGGCTACAAAATAGTGGGAGATTCAACCTATTTGTAGCCGTATTGTACATTGCAGGCCACTATCGGGCACTATGGCCGCCCAAATTTCCACTCAATCCGATATCTGAATGAGCGCCTATGATGGCGACTTAAAATTTGTGGGGTTTTTTTTGGTGCTTTCTTTTTTACGTGATTCAGGTGAGGGGGCGGTTAAGGTTAGTCGTGGGTGGTTAAGATTAGCCATGAGCGGTGGGTGGTTAATGTTAGCCTTAGTGGGTGGTTGAGGTTAGCCATGGGGGGGGGGGGGGGGGGGGAGTTATGGTTAGGCCTCAATAGTGGTAGGGTTCAGTGTGAGAATAGGGCTATGTTTGGCTTTACTAAAATATCTGTGAGTATTACTGATATCTTACTATTGTAATTTGCACTGAAACAATAGAATATCTGTGAAGTTATTGATAATCTACTATCTGCTTTTCTGGGCACACAAATTTCAGAGCACCCTTTTTTGGTGTATGTGTTCCATACAGCTCCACGGGCATAAATTTCACACGTTGCTAGGCATACGTTATATTATAGGGAAGTTGTTTGAGATAAAGTTTGAGGCTGATCAGATCTTATCAAACCTTCCTGGTAGTATCTGATGGTCTACATTACTGTGGTTTTGAAACCTTCCTCGTAAGTCTGTGGTCATCAAGTTGATGGGATCAAAACAAAATCATGTGATTAAAAATGATACTCATGCAGTCTATGTAATATATGTCCAGATTTCAAAATGTTTTTTCACCACGCTATAGCTAAACATTCTGTTCCTTGGAAAATAAGGTATGTTATTTTTGAAAAGCCATTCAGGACCTTCTCGACCGAGAATCTAGCGCATGTCCAGCAGAGCACATTCCTCCTCCTCTTTACCCCACCCACTGGAAACCATTCCATCTTGCACCACAATTCTACTCTACTCCTCTTTCCATAGATACTAAATGTATGCTGTTGCCAAAGGATGTGTTTGTATGCTCTCCTTGCCCGTTCCCTATGGCCAAGTTTTCAAAAAAGTAAGACTATAGCTTTAGCCACTGTTTCCAGAACTGACTGATAAAATAAATCTATTCTTTACAAGCAAAGTACTTAAAGCTGTTCAGTTTCTTTCATCAAAGTGATAAGTGTACTGAAATACATAAAGCTGAATTTCTATACAGGCCCAAATTGTCAACAACAGCAGGCTGATGGCACAGAGCTCTCTATTCTCAACAGTAACCGTGCAGAATAGATGGAAGAGACAGATTGCTAAGAAGACTGATCCTTCCATTCTACAACACAGAACATTATTTTAGATATTAACACCCAAGAATGGGAGGGTTGCCATGGAAATCATCTTCCTTTCATTTCCTACTTTGAATGCGTTCCACCCATAAAGTTAATTATTTTGCTTTTTTCCTTCCTTTTGTATATTAAGTTTTAGGCATTGACACAAGTTAATAAGCTCTTCCACCAGATACTTACTTATCAAATTCTTTCTGTGTGGCTGCTGTATCTCCTTGTGCTGGTAATGGATAAATTAATAGCAGCCAGTTCTTTCAATACTATATAAGCGATAATGCGGTCTATTGTACTCTTAAACATCTTGGAGACATTACACATTTTCAATTACCATAGTCATTCATACGTATTAATACAATATATCACATCCCCTTACTGGCTCAGAGGAATGCATTTCATCATCTGTACATGCAGTTAGCATCAAGTGCGCTGAAAATCAAGGTTGCAGAATTAGGCAAAAAGGTTTCCTACTGTGAATACAAATTCATCACATTTTTGATATCTGCGCAGTCCCTAGCAATTGATTGGAAACGGGAAAATGGGAGTGAATTTTACTGGGGCCCTATCAACGTGTTATTATTATTGATTTATAAATCGCCAACATATTCAGTGGCGCTGTACAAATTAGGAAAACAAACAAGGGGTACATAATGATACAGATAATGATGTATACCAAATATGGACACTGGTACAAAATACAGAACTGGTTGTTGCAATGACAGATGTGATGAATAAAATGTATAACAGAATGCAAGCTATGAAATGAACAACAAAATCCAAGACAAAAAGGGTGAGAGAGCCCTGCCCTAAGGAATAGAGGGAAACAAAAGGTAGGGAGGTATGGGGTTATACATACAGGCCCAGTGCCTGTTTAGGTTATCTAGTAAGGAGTAAAACTTGAGAGGTTGAAGGGTAGTGTTGCTCGGATACCCCCGATCATGGATTCAAATAAATCCAGCCACAGCAGTTCCAAAATCCGGATTAGCCGTGATTGTGATCCAGATTTGAAACTGACTGACGAATTAGACTCGGATTTTATCCTTGATTGCCTGTAAAATCCGTGATCACGTATTAGACTTTAACGTTAATAGCAAAACTCCCATACATGCTACAATCACCAAAATTGCATGGATTATAAAGGTGATCAGTGGTTACAGCTTAAAAAAAATTCAAAAAGACCTTATAGTTTTTGAGAAAATTGAATTTAAATTTTCAAATGGAAAAGTATACAGTAAGTGATTAAATAATGCCAAAACCCGCCGAATTTAGCAGGTAATAGCAAAGCCCCCTTACATGCTATAAACACCAAATTTGTAGGATATGTTAAGTAGAACAGTGGGAACAAGGGGAATTTTTCTTTCAAAAAGATCTTATAGTTTTTGAGATAATGGATTTTAAAGGTTAAAAAAAAAATATTATTCATTTAAATGCGATAAATGCCAGTTAATGTATTTACCGCTTTTACATGTACGTTTTTCCTTTAAAAATTCCTTGTAACATTTAAAATCGATTATCTCAAAAACTATAAAGTCTTTTTGAAAAAAAATGCCCTTTGTTCCCACTGTTCTACTTAAAGTGGAATATAACCCTGCATTTCAACTTTGCTCTAAAACATTATTTACAGTATATTATATGCAACCAGCATTTTTTTTTTTTACTAGACCAGCATTGGAAGGGTTACACAGGGCTTTAAAGTCCCTAGAGATTTCTGCAGACGCATCCGAACTTCAGTTAGATACTTTTTGTTTACAAATATGTATCTTTTAAGTGTTTATTGTGACTCATCTCTCTCACTGAGAAGGAGCTTGGAGGACAGCCAAAGAGTGTGTAACTGTTTATCAATAGATACATCTAACTAAATAGAATGTAACTATCTGAACGTCTGCACGGAACTTAAAACCTCTGTGTTTAACCCTTCCAATGCTGGTCTAGTAAAAAAAAAATGCTTTTTGCATATAATATGCTGTAAATAATGTTTTAGAGCAAAGTTGAAATGCAGGGTTATATTCCGCTTTAACATATTCTGCAAATTTGGTATTTATATCATGTAAGGGGGCTTTGCTATTAACCACTAAAGTCCACGGCTTTTCAGCTTATAATCGCGGATATATTTTCTGTGATCAGGGGCGAATAAGCGAAATAACAGCCGCATCTGTGATTGAATTCCGTGATCGATTCCCGATCACGGATTCGGATCACAATGTCAGATAGTGAAAAAATGCTTGTGCATCACGGCTGTACCGTGATCACGGAATGTATCCGAGCAACACTGTTGAAGGGGAAAAATCATATGCTTGTTGGGAAAAAAGAGTTTTGAGGGAGTGTTTAAAGATTTCAAAGGTTGGAGAGTGACATATGTGCTGTGGAAGGGCATTCCAGAGGAGTAGTGAGACACTTGAGAAGTATTGTATATGTGAATGCGAGGAGGTAATTCTAGAGGAGGACAAAGAAGCTCCTGTGCAGATTGAAGATTACAGTTGGGTTTGTATCTGGAAACTAGTGAAAAGATGTACGGGGTAGAGAGATTCTGCAGAGCTTTGTAGGTTAGGGTTAAGAGATTAAAATGGATCCTCTCGATAATTGGCAGCCAATGAAGAGCTTGACAGAGAGGAACAGCAGAGGAAGACCGAGAAGAGAGGTGAAGAAGATGAGCAGCCGAGTTCAGTACAGATTGGAGGGGTGCCAGTCGGTTTGTGTAAGTAGGGGATCCCTTGATTTGTAGTTGCTGTAATAAACATTTTATTGTTATCAGTCGGTAACGGTATAAATAGCACTGAAAGGAGGCATATAGAAAAAAGACTATGAAATTGTTGCATTTTCAATAAAGCACAGTCCTTCAAATTTGTTCTGTTGACAGATATTTGACCAAACTCTTAGTGTAGGAAGACTGACACTAAGCCAATGACTGACAAACTGTCCTAAAAACATAAGGTCTTAATTAAGGAATGATGTTGGAAATTATTATTGTCTTCAAAAGAACTCATTTCACAATATACTAACAACAATTATTTATCTTCCATGATACTATTATAGAGCATCAGCATTCATCTTGCAGGGATCTGTCACCTGAGGTCCCTTGTCACAGAGACCAAAAACGTTACTGTTCATCAGTCAGACGTGTGGATGTGATCTGCATAATATGTATAGACAACAGCTGGAGGTGAAGCTTCGTAAATACTTGGAATTTCCCATTTGGTGGCACTTCTTGCCTAATAAAACATACTGATACAACTGAACAAACAGCCGTAAACATTTATCTGCTCGCAATCTATAGGGAGGATTGAAGGTTAATACAGTGTCAACTGTTGCTATTACAGAGAAGTAGTCATTCAGCAAATGTCTCAGTAATTGGCACAGAGAATGTGTTATACCAGCCAGTGTATCCCATGTCTGCTCACACTTCACTTCTCTCACAGATAATGGGATTTACTACAAAGAAATGAGTTATATATATATATATATATATATATATATATATATACATACACACACACATATAAAGAATAGTAGTATCTACCTGTTATTCATATTTTCCTGTTGCTATACATATTTGCATGCCGTTATTTGTCTGTAATTGGTAATGTACCAAGTTATTACAGATATTTACAGGTATTACAGATATTTAAACAATTTGTACACAGTGTTAATTATTTCAGAGAGGATTCAGAGTTTACTTGAGCTCCTTCCATCAGGTAAACGTTTTAGATCAATCCGCACTCACACAGACTGAAAGACAGCTTTTTCCCATCTGCCATAAACTTGATGAACTCTGAATCCTCTCTGAAATAATTAACACTGCGTACAAATTGTTTAAATATCTGTAATACCTGGCATACTTGCATAATTTCTTCTCTTCCTTGTTACTATCACTATGTTCCCTATATGCACCGTGGGGTTGTCATGAAAAGTAATTTCGTTGTGTTACACAATGACAATAAAGTGAATTGAATTGAATGTACAGTATGCCTTTTGCAATTGTTACTAGTATGTCATTGATATCTGCAGACAATGGTTATATCTGCGAGATATTCTGTGTTCTCTGCATATCACTGATATCTAACTGTCATGGGAAATAGCTGCCTTTTGTTGGTATTATCTGCATGTCATAGTATGTCTGCCTGTGTAAGTCTGCATGCTGTGATACCTGCACTTCACCAGAAATTCCTTGTCCTTAGCAGTATCAGCATGCTATTGGAAAGTCTTTGTCATTTGTAATGTCAACATTTCCTGTCATTGAGCAAACATGAACACTTGAGTCTTTTTGTGCATTGTGGTGTACTATTTTATTGGTCACATGCCTGTAATCTCCTCCAACATCTGGCATCATATCCTGCTCCATGTCAATCTGGTGATTGGTCTTCAGTGTATCAGTGAAGAATCAATATGGGATCAGTAGCTGCTGTGTGCTTGAGTATTTTTTTAGAGGAAAGTAGTTTATATTAAAGCTACTGAAATCACTTCAAACACACTCTAAGGAGTAACACAGATAATTTAAAGGGAACCCGAGGTAAATGGGATATGAAGGCTGACATGCCCGGGCTGCGTAATATGTTGGCGCTTTATAAATACAATAAATAATAATAATGTTTATTTCCTTTTATAAAATGCACATTGGCTGTCCAGTTGATCCTCTGTCTCTAATATGTTCAGCCATAGGCCCTGTACAAGCATGCAGATCAGATGTCTATGACAAATCTGACAAGATTAGCTGCATGCTTGTTTCAGGTGTGTGATTTAGATCCTACTAATCAGAAAGATCAGCTGGACTGCCAGGCAACTGGTATTGGTTAAAAGTAAATAGATATGGCAGCTTCCATAGGTCTCTCACCTCAGGTTCCTTTTAACGTGGAATTCTATAAATTTGTATTAGCATTACAGAGGTGGTTTTCTAAGTTAATTGATATTGCTAATTCATTGCAATTTTGCAGACAGGTGTCAATTTCCAAAAAAAGACTATAAGCACAAACTGCACTTGTTTTCTAGCTAGTAAATTGTACTATGTGTCTCAGTAATTAATCAACTGTTCAAAGCAAGAGATCTTGGCCATTATTTTAAACACCAGCATTAACCAAGTGACTGGCAACCACATGGACACTCCCAAGTTGACAGTCTGTGTTAGGATCATGGTATAGAGACTGGGTGATTGTGCGTGTTCATAATAAAGGTTCACAGTTTTTGAATTCTAGCTCATCTCAGAATCTCAGGAACGTGTATTGTGTCAGGAAATATTAAATTTTTTTATCAGCTATTCACAGTTTAGGTGGTCTTACTGACCTTTCCTGCCAGAGGCGCCTGGTGCATCAGGCCAATCCAGGCGGTCACCTAAAGCACTGTGTGTGGGGGAGGCGCTACCACGAGGGGGAGGAACTGCGCCCACCTCCCGCCAGATTGTGTGACCCCACTAGGTGATGAAGTGGCTTGCGGCATCTAATAGACGCCACAACAGTTCACTGACTGCAGCCCGCAGCTCAAGTCAGCCTGCGGAGTCTGTAGTTTCCAGCAGGCAGAACAGAGCTACAGGAAGATGGTGTCCCCAGCCCTGCACTGGAGACTATATGTGTTTCCAGTACAGGGCTTTGGGCGCCATCTTTCCATAGTCCTGCTCTGCCGGTGTCAGCGCAGGAGTTGTGCAGTAGGACCTGTTGCACAAAAGACCATCGGGGGAGCTGTGCACCAGAGGGAGGCTGGGAGAGAGGAGTCTTCTGTAGGTGAGTAAATGAATTTTTTTAACAGGTGCAGCACCAGTGCAGGAAGAGGAGCCCTGCCGAGGTGTATTTTCTGGTAAAACATTGCCACATTAATTATTTTGTTTTGGTGAAACATTGCCGAATTACGATTTATTTTCTGGTGAAATGTTGCCGTATTACAATTATTTTCTGGTGAAATGTTGCCGTATTACAATTATTTTCTGGTGAAACATTGCCATATTACAATTGTTTTCTGATGAAACATTGCTGCATTACGATTTTTTTCGGGTGAAACGCTGCCACATTACAACTATTTTCTGGTGAAACATTGCCACATTACGATTATTTTCTAGTGAAACATTGCCACATTTTGATTATTTTCTGGTGAAACATTGCTGCATTACGATTATTTTTCTGGGGAAATCCTGCTGCATTACGATTATTTTCATGGGGGGGGGGGGGGGGGGGGCAGGTTTTCTCACCTGGAGTGACAAAATAGATAGAGTCGCCCCTGTGTCCGACTAGCACTCGACTCTCTATACATAAAATAATTTGTGGTTCTGCAGTAGTTAATTGTACTGCTTGAAGCGATCTTAATATATTGCAAGTCAGGTGTGTTGTAACAGTGACATTGAAAGTTAATAGGGGGAATCTGTAGTATTTATTTGGTTTATGTTTAAGTGCTCAAAAGGATTTTAACTTCTAAATTGATAAATAGAAAATACAGTATTACAGGCAAGTGCTTCATTTTCTGGTGTCCCTCCCAGTTTGATTGGCTAGATTTCTGTCTAGACTAGAACAGATTCTTATTTTAATAGAGCCTGGTAAAAATATGACTTGCTTTCTACAGCTATAAAACAAGATGCTTTACCATAAACTTCTAGTTTAATGTATGTGTTCAAGTGACGTTAATAGGTCAGAAGAGTTCCTCTTTGATTCAGGTGTCACTTGTTACTCTTGTTGAAGGGTAAAAGGAATGCAAGTAATAATAAATTGCTTCAAATGGTAGTGCACTTAATAACTAGGTGTGCTCAAATTGGACCTTGATATGGTTGCATTATTTATTTTACACTTGTTCTTATATACAGGCATGTCAGCACAGTTTGTACAGTACAAGCTATTACACTGTGCTCATACTGATAGTAAACAAATTAAAGTCTGTGCTAGTCTCTGCTTGAGAAATCAGTATCTGATTTTCCCTACTTCCTCTATGTGGTCATGCTGACTCTGTATACTGAAGCTACATTCACAAGCTTTGTATGTAGGTGACCATTCAGGACCATCTCAGGCAAGAGTCAAGTCTGTGTACAGGCAATACCAGGGTTGTTTAACTGGTTCGTGTTCCAAAGCTTTTACCCCTTAAAAAGTACCCTAGACGGTTCAGCGGGGGGGGGGGCAGATGGGACACATAGGCATGCTCCCTGCTCCAGGACGTGCCTCTGTGTCCTCCATACACCGCTCTCTAGCCCCCGAACGCCATGCTATAGCCCCCCAAAATAAGTGATAAGTGATTTTTGCTAGTGTAAGGGGTGAGAGGGATTCCCTGCATAATCGCCCACTAGGGGCATCCCTGTGGGCCTTGTAAAGCTGTCATTGGGCAGTTCTCCCTATCCATGGCAGCGCTCCCCCGCCTCCCTGCATGCTGCTCAAAGAGGCCAGCTCTTCCAGCGTTGTGACCACAGGGGTCACAAACCGAAAGAGTACACGCCTCCAGAGCGGTGAAGATGGCGGCTTCCTGATCCACCCAGCCCCTCTGATCACCGCTATGAGACTGTTAGAGGGCGAAACCACCATCTATTTATATAGTACAGCGCTGCGATCTAAGGCAGTGCTGTACTAGGGACAGCCGCGTCTCTCGGCTGTCCCCTCAGCAGCACAAAAGCGATCCGCTGTCATAGGGCTGAAGCCTATGACAGCTGATAGTTGTCATTGGGTAGCGGGGGGAGGGGGCGGGCATAAACAAAAAAAATAATAAATAAAATAGCAAAATTTATTTAAAAAATAAACAAAGAAATATTTATACAAAATAAATAAACATAATAGGAGCAATCACAGCCCACCAATAGAAAGCTCTGTTGGTGGGCAGAAAAGGGGGGGGAGGATCAATCGTGCTGAGTTGTACAGCCCTGCAGCAAGCCCTTAAAGCTGCAGTTCCCTAATTAGTGAAAAATAGCCTGGTCACTAGGGAGGTGTAAGCCTATAGTGCTGAAGACATTTTTGACACTTTAGCTGTGTGGTTTTCATACAGCAGTAACTTATTAATTACTAATGCCATCTTAGTGATGTTTTTTTTCTCCCAAAACTATTATATTTTTAGTCATTTTATGGGGAAAAATTAGGTGTAAATGCAGAAAATACCTTTTTTTTAATTTTTCACCCTTCCTAATTATCACATGGCACATCACACAGTTATAAAACACAAAAAATTAATTCTCTGGCCCTTCCCGGTTAAGACAATACCCCATATGCCAAGATTTAATACTAGCTGAGCAGGTGGCGGACCGTTATACCCAGCCTGCCCTTCTGTGGTGATCAGATGTGTTCGCTTGGGCGACTGTTCAGGGGGCATAGTGCTGTACAGATGCATCGCTAGGTAACCGTATACATATACAGTACAGGCCAAAAGTTTGGACACACCTTCTCATTCAAAGAGTTTTCTTTATTTTCATGACTATGAACATTGTAGATTCATACTGAAGGCATCCAACTATGAATTAACACATGTGGAAGTATAGTACATAACCAAAAGGTGTGAAACAACTGAAAATATGTCATATTCTAGGTTCTTCAAAGTAGCCACCTTTTGCTTTGATTACTGCTTTGCACACTCTTGGCATTCTTTTGATGAGCTTCAAGTGGTAGTCAGTCACCTGAAATGGTTTTCACTTCACAGGTGTGCTCTGTCAGGTTTGACAAGTGGGATTTCTTGCCTTATAAATGTGGTTGAGACCATAAGTTATGTTGTGGAGAAGTCAGGTGGATACACAGCTGATAGTCCTAGTAAATAAAAACAAGTGACCATCATTACTTTAAGAAATGAAGGTCAGTCAGTCCGAAAAATTTGGAAAACTTTAAAAGTGTCCCCAAGTGCAGTCTCAAAAACCATCAAACGCTACAAAGAAACTGGCTCACATGCGGACCGCCCCAGGAAAAGGAAGACCAAGAGTCACCTCTGCTGCGGAGGATAAGTTCATCCGAGTCACCAGCCTCAGAAACCGCAGGTTAACAGCAACTCAGATTAGAGACCAGGTCAATGCCACACAGAGTTCTAGCAGCAGACACATCTCTAGAACAACTGTTAAAGGAATACTGTAGGGGGGTCGGGGGAAAATATGTTGAAGTTACCCGGGGCTTCTAATGGTCCCCCACAGACAGCCTGTGCCCGCGCAGCCACTCACCGATGCTCTGGCCCCGCCTCCGGTTCACTTCTGGAATTTCAGACTTTAAAGTCTGAAAACCACTGCGCCTGCGTTGCCATGTCCTCGCTTCCCCTGATGTCACCTGGAGCGCATGGCGCAGGCACAGACCATACTGGGCCTGCGCAGTACGCTCCTAGTGACATCAGCGATAGCGGGGACACGGGCACGCAGTCGCAGTGGTTTTCAGACTTTAAAGTCTGAAATTCCAGAAGTGAACCGGAGGCGGGGCATCGGTGAGTGACTGCGGGGGCACAGGATGTCTGCGGGGGACCATTAGAAGCCCCGGGTAACTTCAAATCATTTTCCCCCGACCCCCCTACAGTATCCCTTTAAGAGGAGACTGTGTGAATCAGGCCTTCATGGTAGAATATCTGCTAGGAAACCACTGCTAAGGACAGGCAACAAGCAGAAGAGACTTGTTTGGGCTAACGAACACAAGGAATGGACATTAGACCAGTGGAAATCTGGTCTAATGAGTCCAAATTTGAGATCTTTGGTTCCAACCACCATGTCTTTGTGCGACGCAGAAAAGGAGAACAGATGGACTCTACATGCCTGGTTCCCACCGTGAAGCATGAAGGAGGAGGTATGATGGTGTGGGGGTGCTTTGCTGGTGACACGGTTGGGAATTTATTCAAAATTGAAGGCATACTGAACCAGCATGGCTACCACAGTATCTTGCAGAGGCATGCTATTCCATCCAGTTTCCGTTTAGTTGGACCATCATTTATTTTTCAACAGGACAATGACCCCAAACACACCTCCAGGCTGTGTAAGGGCTATTTGACCAGGAAGGAGAGTGATGGGTGCTGTGCCAGATGACCTGGCCTCCACAGTCACCAGACCTGAACCCAATTGAGATGGTTTGGGGTGAGCTGGACCGCAGAGTGAAGGCAAAAACAAGTGCTAAGCATCTCTGGGAACTCCTTCAAGACTGTTGGAAGACCATTTCAGGTGACTACCTCTTGAAGCTTATCAAGAGAATGCCAAGAGTGTGCAAAGCAGTAATCAAAACAAGAGGTGGCTACTTTGAAGAACCTAGAATATGACATATTTTCAGTTGTTTCACACTTTTTGTTTATGTACTATACTTCCACATGTGTTAAATGATTTAACACATAGTTTGGATGCCTTCAGTGTGAATCTACAATGTTCATAGTCATGAAAATAAAGAAACCGCTTTGAATGAGGTGTAATTTTTATGTGTGGACAACAGAGCCTAATTCGTACTGGAATCAGTCCCGGTAGAAATGAGCCCTTAGCATTATCATGTATCCAAGTGCTGAAAACATTTGTAAATGCTGCACATCAAAAATGGGTCAATCAAAGGAAGTAAAGTACCTGGCACCAATATGCAGCAGGGTGGACTAACTGGAGTGGGATGAAGAAAATGTGCTCTTCCACCAGATAATAATTATTATTATTATTTAGTATTTATATAGCGCCGACATATTACGCAGCGCTGTACAGTGTATATATATATATATATCTATCTATCTACACCCATATATATATATATACATATATATATATATATATACATATATATATATATATATATACATATATACACACACATATATATATTGTCTTGTCACTAACTGTCCCTCAAAGGAGCTCACAATCTAATCCCTACCATATGTCTATATTATGTAGTGTAAGTACTGTAGTCTAGGGCCAATTTTTAGGGGGAGCCAATTAACTTATCCGTATGTTTTTGGAATGTGGGAGGAAACCGGAGTGCCCGGAGGAAACCCACGCAGACACGGAGAGAACATACAAACTCTTTGCAGATAGTGCACTGGCTGGGATTCGAACCAGGGACCCAGCGCTGCAAGGCGAGAGAGCTAACCACTACGCCACCGTGCTGCCCATAATAATGGCAGTATTTGGCAGTATTTGTATAGCGCCTTTCTCCTGTCGGACTCAAAGCACTTGCGAGGCAGCCACTAGAGTGCACTCAATAGGCAGTAGCAGTGTTAAGGAGACTTGCCCAAGAAACTCCTTACTGAATAGGTAGAAGGAGAGAGCGATAGCAAGGCACTGCACCTTAACAGCATCTGACACCCCATTGTCTGTACCACTGTGTATACCTGACTGGAATAAGGAATTTTTAAGCAACAGTGCCTTGCTATGCTTCTTCATGACATCGAAAATTGGCTGCTAAGTTATTTGTGCAATGTCAACAGCAGCAGTTAACATTCTTTATTGGAGTAGATTAAAAATCAGTAATAGAAATATATTGCATTATTGTTCATAGCCTAGTTTATGTTATTTTAAGCACACTTGGTTATATGTACCCTAACGCTACCACCAAACCCATTCCCGTTACAAAAGAGCACATGCTTGGTTTGTGACAGCCTTATAGGAAACTGGGCAAAGGAATGCTTCATGCATTTCCAATTATTTCATTGGCTCTAAGCCGTGACTACCTGACATCTATTTGTTTTTAGAATTTGTAGACCTTTCATGCTGTGTGTGTTTAAATAATGTATAGCACATTGTATTCAAATAATACAAAAGTGTCAGATCTGTTCTATAGGTCCCATAGACATGAGCAGCAAGAGAGACACTAGAAACACATTCTTCACGCTTGCCAAATGTTCCCCTGACACATACATTGAAAGGGTGCAAAGACCAAAAATGCTAAACAAGCATGGACATTCAACAGAGCCTTCACTTTCCAGGGCATCTCCTAAGAGAACAATGGGGTATGCAGCATCATGCAAAGGGTGATGCTCACATTCCAGCGCAAGGTTGCAAGCATAGAGAGAACGCAAGAAGAAGCAGTGGGCATTTTACACTTACTATAATAGATGTGTCATGACAATGGTATTTACAGAGAAATACACAGTAGAGACCAGTTTCATGTCAGTATAGGCAAGGTAGAAATTTTAAACCAGGACACACACAAGTCTGCAAAATGTATTTTTTGGAGAGCTGTTTTGGTCATTCCACATAATCTTCATATTTTTTGGTGCGCTAAATCCGAAATTGACCTCCATTTTGTCATAGGACATCACGTTTTCTTACAATTTATGTAACTATATTAACTAAGGCAATACCTCAAAATGAAACGAAAATAAACCTATAAAATCAAAGTTTTATTACATTTTTTTCATGAAAATCCTTATTTGAACTGAAATTTGTTTTGAACACGAAACTCTATTCTTCTTCCCTGTGAGGCTCCCCTTGCTGCATTTACGCTTGTGAGTAGCATCTGGAATGTCTCTCTGAAGCAACCAACAGTAGTCTGCCATCATTGTAAAGCTAAATACACACAAGCTACATTTGTAGCTGTCACTAGCACACGGGAGTCCCTCTGCATCCACACGGCAGCAAAGGGATTAGCGATGCGGCGGAAGCTGTCGCCGAGGTTCCTACCCCCCGCCGGAAGCTCTGTGTGCTGTGTGTGGGTTGCTGTCGCTAGCCCGCATACATATGCGGGACTAGCGACAGTTTTGGCGAAGTTGCGGCGACAGCTGTAGCTGGCGATTGAACATGTCAATCGCCTGGCGACAGCTCAGATGGGCGACGGTTCGGGGCGCGTGCGTCATACACACGGGCGACCTGTCGCCGCAACACGCAGGTACCCCCTGTGTATGAAGCTTAAGGCTCCACTTTCCCTGGTATCTCCTTTCCATCTCTTTAATGTCTTGGTGGAATCGTTCACCTTGTTCCTCACTCACAATTACCACATTTTCAGGAATGTACATATCTCCCAACTTATTGAGATAAGAGGGACACTTAAGCCACGCCCCTGCAACACCCCCAATCATGCCCCCAGCACACACCTAGTGATGCATACCATAAAAATGTAATAAGAAAAAATGTTGTTTTTTTTTAATTCAAACCACACTGGTCCTCTCTCTCCTGGTTCATTGTCCTTCATACTAATAAATTTGTGCATAAGCAGTGTCATTAATTACTTGGGACTTGTCACTCCGTCAGGTATGGAGATGAGGCCAACCTGGGCTATAAACATATACTAAACAATTGAATTGGTCACACAGCCTCATAAAGTATACCAAGTACGTTTATTATATCAAAATCATTAAAAGACACCAATCCTCAGACATGTTAGCCATAGGTCAGTATATCCCCCAAATAATCCCCATAAAAACATTTGTTGCGGATGACATATGCAACGCTGACTGCGTATTAATGATTTATCAAGTATTTTAAGTATAAAGGCAAAGCTGTGTCTGGCCAAAGACAACAAACCTGCTGCACTTAAACACGTCCGCGCACTCACTCACCACACATACATGTGCCTTAATATTTGATATGGGGGGCCCCCTTAGGATTGACTTGGATCCCAGCAAAATGGTTCAGTTCACCAAAGTTCCATCAGAACTTGAATATTCACCACTTGGTCAAAGCAAGAAGGGGTAGATCTCACCCATGTCAGATGTAGGTGTCGCATCCTGGAAGCTTCCGTTGGTCCGTCAGGCAGAGTCCTATCAAATGGCCTGGGAGCGTCATACCGCTGGCTCCACCATGCCGCAACTCTCCTCTACGGAAGACGCCAGCCCGGAGTTCCGTGCCTCACGTGTGTGGATGATGCTGCGGTGTACGCAGTCGCGTCAACTCCGCCCACCGACGCGTTTCACGTCCCAATTGGACGTTTCATCAGGGTGTGGTTTGTCTAGCAAGCGTCACCACCTATGTAGTGGCTCAGGCTCCGCCCACCGCATCTCCGTTGTCATGCTTACCATTTGTTTGTATACTGCATAGCGTGTATGCGGTGCGGCCTGTATATAGGATGTTCAGTAAGTCAGCTTCTATAGGCCTGTAAGTCAGCTTTGTCCTGCTAACTAACATGCAAAACATGGCTATGTTTGATCTTATGGTCCATGCGTGTACCACTCTTGAAAACTTTTCACATATACCGGTTGAATTTAGTGGAGATACCACAGCAGCACATCAAATGTCCACTTCAAGTAGGATCCCAAACAAGGAAAGTCCATCAATAGACCATAACACACATCATAATCCAGAGAGGTTGTTCTTTAACAGATAGATCATCCCACGCTGCATATTTACATGGCAATTCCCGCCTAATTACTTATTATTAAGGCACATATTGTCTTAAAGGCACAGTTTGTCATTCATTGCGGATCCATTCATACACATACTTTACCCATTTTTCCTTAGAGTTATTCAAAGCGTGTACATGCCGATCACAAAAGCATCTGCAATGAGCGCTGATTTTCCTCCCAATAACATTATTAGATCAATATCAATATCTATTAGCTCTAAGAAAGGGAGATAGATCTAGTTCAGCATTTAACCCCTCAGGTACTACCGTGCCAAGTTTAAAAATCCACATTGCCTCCTTGCAATAGAGTATGTTATCAAAGTCACCGCGTCTATTTGATATCTTTAAATTATAGATCCCTTTTACTGTAGTTCCCCTCAGATTATTCTGATGGCATTCCTTATAGTGGTCATAAATGACCCCTGTCGATTTCCCTTTGGTTATCTTTCCAAAATGCTCAAGGACCCTCTCTTTTAGTGCCCTTTTGGTCTTGCCAATGTACTTTAATCCACACGGACACTGTATCATATATACTACCTTTTTAGTGTCACAATTTATAAATGATCTGATGGCGAACTCTTTGTTGCCACTACTATCAAAAAATACATTGGCGTGATCAACATAGGGACAAAGCTTACACTTGGAACATTTAAACATCCCTGTAGGCTTCCTACTATCAAGCCATGTCAAGGGGTTCTTTAGCAATTCACTATGTACCAATCTGTCTTTCAAATTTGGCGCTCTTCTAGCAGTCAAAAGTGGTCTTGGACCAACTATTCTCTCGATTTCTTTATCAGAGGTAAGTATTGGCCAAAATCTACTCAGTAGCTCCCGTAAATTGTTCCAGTGGGCCCCAAAGCCGGTTACAAGGCGCATATGTCCATCTCCCTCCGTACTATGCGGCATCCCCCTGGGGGCCAGCAATTTTTGCCGATCCAGATCCCAAGCCCGCCGCAGAGCATTACGCAATACCGAATGCGGGTATCCGCGCTCGCGAAATCGCCGGTACATACTGCGTGCTTCATTTCTGAAGTCTTCATCCTTGCAACAATTCCTCCTCAAACGGAGGAACTGCCCATATGGGATTCCCTTCTTTAAAGAGGACGGGTGGTGACTGGTTGCATGTAATACCGTATTGCCGGCCGTAGGCTTGCGATACGATGTTGTTACAATCGCCTGACCCTCCACCTTCAACAAAAGGTCCAGAAATGGGATTTCCTTTCCAGAGGAGAAGGTCAAACGAATGTTCTTAGTATTGAACACACTAGACGAACACACACACACGCACGCACGCGTGCACACAGACACACATGCCGGCCGCACTCCCAGCTCAATCGCACGCATGTAGTGTAAGCTTTCCGCCTATGCGCGGATCCCAAAAGACTAAACTGGCTTCCACAGGAGGCTTGCATCGATGGACGCCGAGGGACCTTGCAGGCTACCGGGGGGGGGGGGGGGGGGGGAATGCTGTGTTCTAAAGGAAGCCCCAGGTAACTGCCAATTTTGATTTTAGGTCGCAGCCCACAGGCTATTCACGGAGCCCCCCGCCGTGAATTGACAGGACTGCTTCCTGATTAATTAGCCTGCAGCCGGCGACACAGATCTGCGTCGCTGGTCCTGCAGCTGCCACTTTGCTGACGCGCGTTATGAGTGTGCAGTCAGCAAGTGGTTAAGACGTATTTTTTCAACCGACGGGTCCGTCAGACCCTCCCGCGGGGCTGTCATTCTGCCGCCAGTTGCACTTGAGTACAAGCTGTTGGCAGACTGATAAGACGAGCGGATCAGTCAAAAACAGTCTTATCAGTCTGGCAACAGCTTGTACTAATGTGCAACTGGCAGCAAATGGACAGCCCCGCGGGAGGGTCTGACGGACCCGTTGGTTGAAAAAATACGGCGTGTGTACGCGCCTTAACCACTTGCTGACCGCACACTCATAACGCGCGTCGGCAAAGTGGCAGCTGCAGGACCAGCGACGCAGATCTGTGTTGCCGGCTGCAGGCTAATTAATCAGGAAGCAGCCGCTCGCGCGAGCGGCTGCTTCCTGTCAATTCACGGCGGGGGGCTCCGTGAATAGCTTGTGGGCTGCCGATCGCGGCTCGCAGGCTAAATGTAAACAAGCGGAAATAATCCGCTCTGTTTACATTTGTACAACGCTGCTAACAGTAGCAGCGTTGTACCAGATCAGCGATCCCCGGCCAATCAGCGGCCGAGGATCGCTGTCACATGACAGGCAGGAGCCTGTTAGAGGCTGCACAGGACAGATCCGTTCCTGTGCAGCCTCGGATCTCCGGGGAAGGGAGGGAGGAGAGGGAGAGGGGGAATCCTGCGGTGGAGGGGGCTTTGAGGTGCCCCCGCCAGCCACACGCAGGCAGGAGCGATCAGACCCCCCAGCACATCATCCTCCTAGTGGGGAAAAAAGTGGGGCGATCTGGTCGCTCTGCCTGGTGTTTGATCTGTGCTGGGGGCTGTAGAGCCCACCCAGCACAGATCAGCTAAAACAGCGCTGGTCCTTAAGGGGGGGTAAAGGCTGGGTCATCAAGTGGTTAAGGAGAAAAAACAAGTCACTCTCCTGAGATAAGGTTGATTTTGTTAGATTACTGATTTAGTTATTCATTTGTTGTTAATGCTTGTCAGACTTATTTTGCCATGAAAAAGGGACCTGTTCATCCTAAAACGTTTGCTGTCTGCATCAATAGAAATTAAGGAAGTTCCAGCCTTGCTATGTTGTCTTCGGATTTTTTAGGATTTTATGATTGGGTGACAGTGCAGTACAATAACCCCCAGCCCTCAGAGGAATTGTAGATGGTCATCAATTTTTTTTGCACCCCACCTCAGGGATAGGCCCCCCTCTTCCTCTCCCCTCTCTATGCTACAATATAGGCTGCTCTGCATGTCTGTGCATGTTTGTGTCAAGATATTAGCATACCTCTCAACTTTTTGAGATAAGAAAGAGGGACACTTTAAGACACGCCCCTGACACACCTCTAACCATGCCCCCAACACACACACACCTCGCCATGCATATCACAAAGAATTTGGAAGCCAAAGATGTAGTATTATCATTCAAACCACATTGTTCCTTCTATCATCGGTAGTTTTCCTTCATTTTATCATTTGAAAATAAGAAATACCGTATTTCAGTTTAATTGATGGGAATAAAGTTAAGAGTCAGTTAAACACATTTTTCAGTAGTAAAATACATATATTTACATAGATCTGTACATGAGACCGGACAAATAAGGAAGAAAGAGAGACAGAGGGACTCGGTACACAAAGAGGCACTGTCCCTTCGAAAGGGGGACAGTTGGGAGCTATGATATTAGTCTGACTCATGTGAAATTTTTCACTTTATCTTTACATTTTCAATAGATGTTAGATAAAAGTGGACAAATGTTTTATGAAAGTCTAACTGCACTAATAAAATTCTCTATAATTTTTTTATTTCTGTGCCAGGACCCCTCACTGAGATTCATTGTCCTCTTAGTACAACATAGCATTTACCCTATCTAGTGGCCAGGGCCGGTTCTAGACTTTTTGCTGCCTTAGGCAAACTTGTGATGATGCGCCCCCCCCCCCCGTACACACACACACACACACACCTCCAATTTGCAATGATTGCGACAGAACCTGAAAATTGTCACCCTCAGTACAGGTAAGTAGGTAGCCAGGTATAAGTGCTCCTGTATAGGGTAGTCAGGTATAGTTGCTTGCAGTATAGGTAGCCAGTATAGTTGCCCCAGTATAGGTAGCTAGTATAGTTGCCACTAGTATAGGTAGTATAGTTGCCCCAGTATAGGTAGCTAATATAGTTGCCCCTAGTATAGGTAGTATAGTTACCCCAGTATAGGTAGCTAGTATAGTTGCCACCAGTATAGGTAGTATAGTTTTCCCAGTATAGGTAGCTAATATAGTTGCCCCTGGTATAGGTAGTATAGTTGCCCCAGTATAGGTAGCCATTAGTCAGGTATAGGCAGTTAGCTAAAGGTATCCCTAATATAGGTAGCCTGGAAAAAGGAGCAGGGGGCACAGTGGCAGGGAGAGAGGGCCAGACCCTCCCTCACCTGCATCGATTCTCCTCTTTCCGCTCTCCCCCTCCAGATTTTCGAGCAGCGTCAGTGGGCAGAGAATGACTCACCACTTCCTTGCTCCAGACGCCGGAGCGATGCATTCCACAGGTCTTCTCCACCTTCAATGCCTCTCACTGTGCTTCTGCTAATCAGGAAGTACAGTGAGTGGCATTAAAAGCAGAGACCTGTGGCACACAGCACTCTGGCGTCTGGAACACGGAAGTGGTAAGTCATTCCCTGCAAGGCTGCCACTGATACTGCTCGAATATCTGGAGGGGGGAGCGTGGAAGGAGGGGACCCAGGTGAGGGAGGAGGGGTCAGGCCCCCCTTCCCGCCTTTATGATCGCTGCTCCTCCTTCCTGTGCTGCTACACCCTCCTGTTCATGGCAGTAGAACCCCCTTCAGTGCAAGGCCTGGGGCTATTGGGATGCCACCATGCCGATGACACTAAAAGGGGCAGTCCATCCACGATGCCAGGTGACGCCGCTTCCTCAAGCGGCATCACCTGGCATCGTGGGTTGACCGCTCCTTCTAGTGGCAGCCTTGGTGCCATAGACAAATCTGCATTAATACACTTGCTCTTACTTCCTCTGGCCACTAGAGGGAGCAGCTGAAATATACAAAAAAATATTTTTTTCATGCGTATAACAGAAATCCTGGCTTCTGTACAGCCAATGCTATGAAGCCTTTACTTTTCTGTTTCACCTACTGGTGGCACGACTTGGTTTATTTACTATATTTGGAGAACAATGGAAAATAAATAAGTGATTCACTAAACTTGGATATAATTTTTTTTTTAGAAAATGTAATTTATTAGGGGGCAAAACCTTGTAGCCTTTGCCTGTATGTACTCAGTGGAGGTTGCTGAAAAGTTAGTGTTCTAGCTGAGGTCACTGCACATGTATGCAGTCACACGTACTCAATAACATTTTAGAAATCCTCAGAATATGACATAGGATCCAGGGAAGGGTTAAAATATTAGTAATTTAATAGTATACAAATTAAAAAATCCAGTCTGGGTTTGCCAGATCACTTAAATCAACTCCTATGTTTTAGTTTGGTATTGCATGTAAACCACTGGCGGTTTTACTCCCAGCTGGTGTCTTTTTGCGGTTCCTGGCTTCTAATTAATCATACCTACTTCCTGCTGATTATTATATGCAGCACCAGCACCTTTTTAAAAAGTATACAAGTTGGTGACACCCTTTACTAGGTTGCCAGGGACCGGGCCGTCTCACCCCAATGCCAGCTGCGGAGCGGAGGTGCGAGCACTTGCAGCACTTCCTGGCTCCTGCATGCATGAGGCTGCCAAGTGGTGGGCAGCTACACCGCCGCTGCCAAGGGAATCAAGGGATGCTGGAATCCTCCATCCACGCCGATTCAACAGCACGAGGGCTGCATCGCCGCCGACGGGGATATGGGAAGCTGCACGCAGGTCGCTCCATTGCGGCCAGGGAAGATGTGACCACCGATGCTGCTCCAGCTGCCTTGAGGCCATTTCATCGCCGGGAAATCCCTTCCACTGGACCACTGCTGCTGCTCCAGCTGCCATGGGGCCACTTTACCGCTGGAAGATCTGGTACTGGGCTCCAACCGGACCTCTGCATGCAGGCCATTCCATCGCGATGGCTAGGGGAGGTATGTTCGCCGCTGCTGCTCCATCACTGCAGCCATCGCAAGCCAGATGCTCTGCTTCCCCCCCCCCCCCCCCAGCCTGTCCATGGATACATCGGGCAGGCCCAAAGCCGGCTCCGCAGACTCCTGCTCCAGCCATCAGGTCTCTCCCTTAGCAGCATGGCCAGTCCACTGTGGCCTCCAGGCCCACCTCAGCCTAGGGTGCACACCTGGTCTGGCGCCACAGCCTCACAGAACTTTGTTACCCTGTAGCCCAGCGGGCTTTGCATGCCATTGCCTGCTCCTCTTCACCAGGGATGCTCTCCTCTGTCTGAGGCTGCTCTCCGGTCTTTTTTGGACTCTCTGGGCTACCAATCCAACATGTGGACCAACCTCGCCAGAGTAGGCAGCAAGCCTGGGGACTGTCTCCTTCTAAAGCCTGGCGACAGTGATCCAAGCCGCCGGCCAGCCACCACCGGAACCCCAGGGGATTCTTGCTCTCTTTTCTTTTTTCTCTATCCTTTCCCTCATCTCTTCTCTCTCTCCTCTCTGCACTATTTTTTTTCTAAGGATGCACTGGGGGGTATCCGAATTGCTGCAGAGCAGTTGAGCGCCGCAATGGAATGTGGCAGCTCCGCTCAACATAGCACTGGATACCCCCTCCAGTCCATCTCCACTATGCTAGCCTATATGCCTACTCGATGTACATCTAATTGTATTTTATTTTACTTACTGAACCATCACCGAACCTGTATTTGGCGATATAAATATTTCTGATTCTGATGCTGATTCTGATTCTGATTCAGTCAGGTTTGTCTTCCTGTCTTGTAAAGCCTGGTACACACCTTCAAATTTGATTGGCCAATCACTGACCAATTTTACCACCATCATGTAATATGAGGGTTTATCTACACAATCTGCTCATAGTATTCAAAGTCTGTTGACCCTCATACTACACGAAGGTGGTAAAATTGGCCAGTCATTGGCCAATCAAAATTGAAGATTTGTATCAGGCTTTACTGCTGTTCATTATTATAGGTAGCCAGAGAACAACCAAACATCCCCTCCCCCCCCCCCCCCCCCAGTGCAGGTAGCCGGAGAGTGCTCCCTCCCCCTAGTACAGGCAGTTTAGCAGTGTCCCTCGCCCCCCGTTCAGTGTAATAGCGTCTGATTTTCCCATGCATTTGACCAAAAAGATCAAACAGAGTAAAAATCAGAAGAAAAATGAATAATTATCCTTTTTTTCAATAAAAATCAAATCAGACATGTTGAAAAAATGTGAGTGATTGTGATATTGTGAATCATGTATGATAAATTGAATTAAAAAAATACTGTTGGATAAAAATTGTAAAAATTATCTTTTCTAAAAAAATTTTTTTTTAAAAATGTACCATGTATGGGCACCATGAGACACATACTGCAAGTCTTCCTCCTGTCCTCCGGTTGGGAAGAGGGGATATTCTATTTCTATGCTTAAAACGCCCTTTGTCATCATGTGACAGACGGCGATCTCAGCATAGAGATAGGGAGCCTCCGAGGATATGGGGAAGACAGGCTGCTGTAGCTGGATCACGGGGAGGAGAGTGATCGAGAGCTCTGCTGCAAACTCTGCACCCGACCCTCCTAGCATTCTCCACAACTGTAGATCGGGGTTACTGCTAATTGTAGTTAAAAGTAACTTCAAGCTATGCTCAGGAATACTGGCAAGCGGGTTAAGTCAAATCAAATCAAATCAAATCAAAGATAGCTTTATTGGCATGACCAAGATTCATTACAGGTGTTGCCAAAGCAAAGGGAAAAAGGGGGGCATGGGAGGGGTGGGGGACAGTGGCTAAGCAGTCTGTGGACATTTTTTTAGGTTTACAGTTCCGTTATGCTCCTCTCAGCCTGTGGCATACTGTGACATAGTGTGCAGCGATTGTCACTGTGGATTCCTCTTCTCCCAGTAGGATATATGTTTTCCTCTCGTCTTCTAGTGTGAGAAAGTCTGGGAATAGTTCCAACAATTTCTTAAAGTAAGTGTCCCTGGTTGCAGTATATTTGTGGCAGTGCAATAGGAAGTGGCTAAGTCTACATACAGCAAAGCCTGGTGACAGCTGCACAGTTTGTAATAGCAATCTTCAAGCTGCAGTGATCAGAGGTAGCAAAAGCAAGCGCCTGCAAACAATTTACCCTCTAGCTGAGTCTAGCTGCTACACCTGGCACTGACAAGGGTCAAGTTACCCCGCCCTACCAAGTGCGGTTTTAGTGCAGTTACACTTTAAAGTAGAGAACCAATGAAATGGACTGCATCCCAAACTATCCCATAACATCTGTAAAGTGGTAATTCTGTTGAATAGCTTCTATATTAATTTATTCACATACAACTTTGTTTTAGATTGACGAGTTCAGCCTTACAAAACAAATCATGATTGTAGCATGGCAAATTTTCCCTCATTTTCCTCTGTGCTCATCTGTTGTTTTTGCCTGTTTTTTTTTCAGAGAGTAAGCCTTTAAAAAATGAATCGCTGCACGACTTCTGACAGGAAATTAATAATAGATACCAGACCATATCAAATTCATAAAAGAAGGAGTCATGTAAAATTTATTGAGACATGAAAGCATAAATACTGGCAGAAAAACACCTGTGACTTAAAATTCACAAATGTGCCTATAAAAGACCGGGAAGAGAAATTCTCTCTCTCATGAATAAACAATCGTATGAGACAGTGTACAAGAAGTAATATGAGTTCAATAAAGGTATCAATCTAAATGGGAAATAGCAAGATGTAAAGATTAAATACTCCCTGACATGCAGTTGCCTTCAGGAGATTATACATTGAGCCTCACATAACTAAATGTTGAACATGTTTGTAAGCACACTCATTCATGTTTTTAGGCATCTCTTTTTGGCTTGGATTGTAGTTGTTGTTCTTGTATTTACAGAGAAAATAAACTCTAAAAACTAGTTGCCACCCATTGACTTACGTAGCATCCTGCTTCTCTTTCCATATGTCCCTCCACATATGATTTTTCTGTCATATATGAAATAGTCATGCCCTCCTAGTGATGTATTGTGTCAATAGAAGCAGGTAATTTGGGCGTCTGCATGCTCCTGGTAATTGTTTGTAAGTTGGAACACTGTGCCCCCCTCCTGTGCCTCCACTGCCCCCAATGTGCCAACTATGTCTGCTCTGTGCATCCATTATCCCCATTGTGCCAACTTTGCCTCAACTGCTCCCATTGTGCCTCTGGTGCCCCTTCTGGGCCTCCATTGCCCCCACTGGGACATCTGTGCCTTCTCTGGGTCCCCACTGACCCCACTGTGCCACCTATGCTCCTGTGTGCCTCCACTGCCCTTGCTGTGCCACCTTGTTACAGTTGTGCGTTCTCTGCCCTATTTGTGCTACCTGTGCCCCCTTTGTTTCTCCTTTGCCTCCCTTTTTTTTTCACTTGAGCCTTCCTTTGTGCTACCTGTGTCCCCATTTGTGCCCCCCAATCCCTTTTGTGCCACCTGTGCCTCTTTGTGTCTCCACTGTCTCTCTTTATGCCACCAGTGCCCCTTAAAGGAAAAGCACCCATGTAAGAGAGACTTGGTGTTCCAGGGCCACTATCCTAAAATTGTTATTCAAAAAAACATCAAATGTACAGATTAGATACAGTCAATACAGCTGCTGTTACAGCAGTATGTAATTTCTCAAACTGTGTAGCTGGTGAACTAGACTCTGAATATTTACTAGAAGATATAAACAAAATCAATCAATCAATTCAAAAGAGCTGCAACCCATAATAACTGAGCACGCTGTATAGAAGACACAAAGGAGAGACACTTGGAGGGGCTGAACCTGGTGTAATGGATACTCACAACATTTTGCTTGCCCAGACAGGCAACCACTCGTGGGTTTATGGGGTGGAAAATCCTAGGTTCATCCCCTACCAAATGTAGTCCCAGTGACCAACAGTTGCCCTCTCTTTCCAAACACCTATGGTTTCTACAGTGTAGCCCTATAGGTAGGGGTAACAAACAGGGTAAAAGGGGATATCTGGAACCCTGGGTGTAGGGTACCCAAAGGCAAGGTATTATCATAAGCAGGAGGCACCCAAAGATCAATAAAATGGTTAAAACATAGGAGGGTAGGCTTACTACAGTAATTCACTACTTGGTGATATTGGACTTTTTTTTCGTAATGTGTTTAGTTGGTTGCACCTGTCTTCTTTAGGTAAAAGGCTTTAAAAATGCCTAAACAAGTGTAAGAACCAGTGAAATAAACTGGGAATAAACCCATAGAACTTTCAGTAGTAACATTTCTTTAAAGTGGACCCAAATTAAAAATACAAGATTTCAGAAATAAAATCTATTTTCTAAATTATAATAATAAATAGCAGCCTTTTTTCAGCTGCATGATGACAAATATAAAATATTTTACATTTATTGGAGGAACCCCTCCCTTCCTTTCAAATTGCCGGGATTTTTCCGGCAATCTGGTGGAGTAGATGGTGTCTGGCAATGGAGGAATTGCTAATGGCTGCCCCCAGTATAACCCTAGTTATGAAAGGAGAAGGGTGAAAAGCATGCACTGAAATGATCATAGGTTTGAAGGAGTGTTTACTTATCTTTGTATGTGTCAGAGTGGTGCAACTAAATATTTTTAATTAAAAAAAAGTTTGGTTTGGGTCCGCTTTAAGGAGGAGGTAAGCCTACCCTGCTATCTTTCATAAATTAACCATTGTACTTATCTTTGGGCTCTTTTTACCTTTGTAGCATATCAGAGGAATGACTCTTTTTGTGTACTTTCATACTACATCCATTGCGTTGTGGCACAACGAACTGTATGATTGCCGCGATTATATTTCAGTGGCACACTTCTGTTGTGGTGCATTGAGTTCCGGCTGAATAATACACAGCATGCTGTGCGTCATCAGCTGACATGCGTGGTGCAATCATAACATGTACGCTGCACTGGTTGGGTCTCATTGCAGCGGTAGCATTCAATTCAACTTTACATGATCGTTTTTGTTGTGATCCAGGATTTGTTACGGGATATGCAATGCAACAAAAATAGCGCAGAAGTACCCTCAAATAAATCTTCCAGTTCTGGCCTCCAGACAATTCCTTAACCTCAGATACAAACTTGTTAGCAGGAAGCTTCACTCGGAATTTGCCAGTTCAAAATAAACCATATAGTTTTACTGCCTTTGGAAAGTTCATAATTTAGAAGCAATAAGATATGTTGCATGTGTTCTGCATGCAGCAAGGTATATCTTCCCTTGTCACCTGAATCACTTTCTGTAAGTATATGAGCCCAAGCCATTATGTTCATAAAACTTCATTTCTCTGCAGATTTACGTTTTGTTAATATGAATGGCAGTTGTAATATTGCTTGCCTGACTCAGCTGAAATCAAGGGATTTATGCCTGCTTCGCTGGAACTGTGCTCCTGTGGCTGGATTATCATGGCAGTGATAGCTGATGTACCTGGCATTACCAAGCAACACATTCTCCACAAAATATCGGAAACACACAGGAGGAACTGTTCTATTCAGATATGCAAAATATTCATTAGCCAGCTTTGTGCTAAGAAAATACTGCAGGATATGAATATATTATTAAAAGATTCATTTACATAGCAGGGAAAAAAATGACCTAGCAACTCAATAATATTGGAGTTTACCAACTTTTTTTCATAAGAATTTTTACTTATTTGAATGAGGTATGCAAACCAACAAATGTTGACTCGGGTAATATACCTTTAACCACTTCACCCCTAAGAGTTTTACCCTAATGGACCAAAGCAATTTTCACCTGTCAGCGCTCCTCACTTTCATTCGCCAATAACTTTATCACTACTTATAACACTGAAATTATCTATATGTTGTTTTTTCCCCCACAAATCAGGCTTTTTGGTGATATTTGTTTTCAGTAATTACTTTATTTTCTATTTATTTTAAAGGGAAAACATGGGAAAAATGATTAAAAAAAATACACTTTCTCCAATTCCTTTACCTATAGTTTTAAAGAGAATCTGTATTGTTAAAATCGCACAAAAGTAAACATACCAGTGCGTTAGGGGACATCTCCTATTACCCTCTGACACAATTTCGCCACTCCTCGCCGCATTAAAAGTGGTTAAAAACAGTTTTAAAAAATTTGTTTATAAACAAACAAAATGGCCACCAAAACAGGAAGTAGGTTGATGTACAGTATGTCCACACATAGAAAATACATCCATACACAAGCAGGCTGTATACAGCCTTCCTTTTGAATCTCAAGAGATCATTTGTGTGTTTCTTTCCCCGTTCTCATGCACTGAAGTTTCAGGCTGCTCGTTTCTTCCTGCAAACAGCTTTGCCCTTGTCTGTAATTCTTCAGTATGTGAAAGCCCAGCCAGCTCAGAGGACGATTTATCCAGCTTGTAAAAGATAAGAGAGAAGAGAGAAGCTGCTCTAATCCTAAATAACACACAGGCAGTGTGCATAGAGGGGCCTGGAAGGGGGAGTTCATAGCAGAACCACAACACTGAAGAACTTGGCAGCCTTCCAGACACAGGCCGACAAGTCTGACAGGGGAAAGATACATTGATTTATTACAGAGACAGTGATAGTATAAAGTGCTGCAGTAAGCCAGAACACATTAAAATAGCTTTTTGAACTTGTAGGATGATAAAAAACAGGATGCAATTTTTGTTACGGAGTCTCTTTAAAATAAACAATACTACTATAAATACAACCTACACATTTTATTTGCCCATTTGACCTGGTTATTACAACATTTAAAGGACACCCGAGGTGACATATGACATGGTGAAATAGATAAGTGTCTGTACAGTGTAACGCCCACAAATGACTATGCTGTGCTACTCTCTTATTTTTCTGCATGGAAGAGTTAAAGCGGATTCGAGATGAAAAACTAACAATAACAAGTAACTTGTCTATATACCTTATCTAAAGTTTAGATAGTTTACACAGCAAATCTAGCTGCAAACAGCTTTAATAGAATAAGAATATTTCTTCGTGTGATACAATGACAGCAGCCATGTTGTTTGTAAACATTACACAGAGGCAGGCTTATCTGCATCTCGAGCAAAAAAACCCTAATCCCCCCTCCTCCTCCCTCCTCCCCTCTGCCTCTGAAATCTCTGGCTAGTAATACCTTCCCCTCCTTCTGCTCAGACTGAGCTCCCATGAGCCCTTGCTACTGTCTGAAAGTGCCTTGGCTCTTTGAAAACCTGTGGACGTGACTTGTTTATTTTATAGGGAATTAGAGTATTAAAACAAAAACAAAAAGGTATTTGGCTTGAGGAATGCCCTATAAACAATAGGAAAGGAACACAGTTATGCGTTAAAGTAAAAGTTCATCTTGGATCCACTTTAAACATCAGGAATGCAAGTGACAGTTTCTGTGCAGTTGGGACCTAGTCAGACCATAGCGTTACCCTCACTGAAGGAATAACAGCCATAAAACTCTCTCCTGGAAAAAAATGGCTTTCCGAGAGCAGGAAAAAGATAAAACAGGTCAATAGGTCACAGATTTTAGCTCTGGCACACTTGTGACTAATGAATGTGTCATTGAGCAGAGACAACAAAACGGTAACAATGTTAAAATTTAATTTTAATATGAAATAAAACTGTCAGGTATCTCATTTTTAGGAGGAGGAGGCTAGATACAGTGTTTATCTCATCAGTTTATTTTCACCTTGGGTGTCCTTTAAATTATGTCACTAGTACCATGTATGGTGACAATATATTATTTTTAAATAAAGGTGTATTTGTTCTGTATTGAGTTTATAATAATCACAAACCTTTATTTACAAAAAAATAACAGTAATATGCCCTCATGGCAAACATAATAAAAAACGGAGTCCCTATCATGATTAGTTATTTTTTTTATTAAGTAATTTTTTTATGATGGGAGGCAGGGAAGGGAGGAGGGGGGGAAGGAGGTATTTATTTATGTTTATTAATGTAAAAGGTATAAAAAGGTGAAGGTAAAATGTGTACTGTATTTTTTATTTTGTGTGTAGTTTTTTTGTACCACTAGATGGCCTCACACACTGTGTGCTTAGAACAAGCACATAGACAGTGTTGTTACAGGAAAGATCATTGACTTCTCATTGAAGCCATTTTACAGGGATCAAGGATCAGTAATTTTACAAAGATCAGGAGCAATGTTTTAGGTCTCTCCTAAAATGAAAGATCGATCTGATGTAAAGAAAGGAATTAGAGAAGTAAATGCAGTGTCTGACAAAGCCAATAGTGGGCCCTTGTGCAGAATAAATGTAGGGGCTCACAACAGATCATGGGTGGATTCAAGAATGTTGATAACTTATCAGTACATGGACCTAGGTTACATTCTGTAGTCACTGTATTAATGTAGCTCACATTTTTTACTTGTACATGACTGGGATACAAGATATTATCACAGCTCCTCTTGCAACAATGTCACACATGCTCCTAAGAAAATACAAAAATAAAAAAATGGAAAAAAAAGGACCTAGCTACAATCACATATTTTGTGTGTGTGTGTATTTATATAGCAGTGATATCTTCCACAATACAGACTATCCTGATGAGCTCACCATCTAATCCTTACCATAGTCTTAGTCTTATGTCCTACCTCATTATTATAATTATTGATTATTTATTTATCAAGTAATGACATCTTCTGCAGCACTTTATAGATTACATAGTCATGTCACTAATGGTGCTCAGAGGAGCTCACTATTTAATCTCTACCATAGTCATAGTCGGTACTTACGTATTATCCCATCTGGAAAGTTTGGTAGTTTTTTGTTAAAATTTTGTTTGATCCCCTAGCCAGAGCTAACCATTTTAGGAAAGCTGAAAGTCCCGGCTTTCCTTTGCACTGGGCCCGAGTCAATGCAATGCCCCATTCCCAAGTTGGGGGGTTTGGGGTACGGGTGTCCCCTGCACTTTGCTACAGAGATCATTGTGGAATAGAGTCTCCTGCCCTTGCCAGTAAGACAGAGAGGAGACAAGGGTGCGTAGCTGCGCTGCTCCTTCATCTGTAATGAGAGACCAAGGGCACTTGACATACGTTTTGAAGACACAGATTTATGCCGTGAAGGAAGAAGACCTACCGGTTGTGCTGCTTATCATAATGTTGGGTTCGTCCCGTACTTCTGTAATTTTTCTTTCTGCAGCCAAGTTCTTCAAAACCCCATAACTTGGGAACTGAGCATCCTACCGACTCAGAACCCAGTGAAACAAAAAGCCAGGACTTTCAGCTTTCTAACAATGGTCAAATCTTCCTGGGGAGCAAACAGATCTTTAACAAAAAGCTGCCAAACTTTCCAAATGGGATAATACATAAGTACCTCATAGTCTAATGTTCTATCACATTATTATTACTTTGTGTTTATATAGGACTGATTTCTTCTGCAGCACTTCACTGAGTACATAGGCATGCCACTAACTGTCCTCAAAGTAGCTCACTATTTACCCTCTACCATAGTCATAATTTAATGTCCTACAATGTTATTAATATGTATTTATATAGCACTGACATCTTCTGCAGCACTTTACAGAGTACAGAGTTACGTCACTAACAGTCCCTCAAAGAAGCTCACAATCTAATCCCTACCATTGTCATAGTTTAATGTCCTACCATATAACTATTATTATTATGTATTTATGTAGCAGACACATTCTGCAGCATATTATGGAGCACATAGATGTCCTAAGAGGAGCTTACAATCTAATATCTACCATAGTCATAGTGAGAGGTAGCCAAGTGGGGAAAAATTATGCAAGAAGGTAAAGACAGCCACATGTACGGGAGTGAAACAGCGAGGGAGAGACAGCCACATGGAACAGTGGGGGATAGTGACTCAGAGACAGCCTCATAGGGGCTATTGAAAGACGGCGAGACTGACAGCCAAGGGGAGGGTAAAAGGGGATGTTAATACATGGGGCCCCTGTTGGACTGCAAGGCCTACACAGGTCTATGTCTGCCTCTGATTAGATGTATTGGCATCTTGCACTTAACCCCTGTGTAGGAAGCTAAAGTTAGAAAAGCTGATATGAATGTTAATTTCACATTCCATAGAAGTCAGGTAACAGCATGTGCTGATGCTCTTGTAAATATAGCCCAAAGTGAGCATTTCATCAGAGAAAAAAATCTTAAAGTTGGAGGCTGAGACAAAGAAAATAGGATTGGTAGTGAGCCAAGAAAAAAGCCAATATCTAAAAGTATCTAAGAGCTTCAGGAAAACAGAATAACAGAAATCAACAATTATCAATATGAGAACATAATAGCATTTGGATACTTGGGATTAACAGTCAGGGCCCATTCACACCTGAGCGGGAATTGCGCGATTCCCGCTCATGGCAAACCGCTAGCGGTTTTGTAAAAACCGCTACATATTGTAGCAATTGGCAGTGTTCTCACTGCCGTGTTTGTGGTTAGCGATAACCGCAAACGCGTTGCATGCAGCGGTTTGCCGGCGATTTGCATTTCGCGATTAGCGATTGTGATTACGCGATCGCTCCGAAACTGCCGCAGTGCCCAGTTATTTTTCCGCGTTAATCGCGGCAAAATCACTCCTGCAAGGTTTTGCGATTATAGGTCTGAAAGAGGCCTCAATGGCAATGACAGTGTTTCTGGAAAAAAAAGGAATTGTTGCTAGAGGAAGCTTTGGGTTTGTAGCTTTGGGGTATACTAGTGATGATCGTAATCAGCTAATTACGATTTCTCAAAATTTTGCATACATTTCCGCAATTGCGCCTATTCATAATTTCAATTTGTAAATCCAATTGATTTTGTAAGAGTATCATACGTAGCAATTTTGGGGATGAAAGCATGTATGGGGCTATTAACTGCCAAAATCAGCATAAAATTATGCGAACTTTCATGTAATTGCGTGAAATTATGGATGCATTATGCTTACATGTGAATTTAATCAGCAATTTCCCATTACAATTTTGGATCGTAATTGCGAATTACAATGTGAAATTATGATTATGCGAAAATATGTGCTCATCACTAGGGTAGACCACGCAAACAATAGAAGAATGATGGGGTTGACATTCTTAATTGACTGATGAGAGTGAGAATGTAGAAAGGGGAGGTTGCTGACAAAAATGCCAAGAGAAGAACCCCGAATAAGGTCCAAAACCATGGAGAAGAGAGAGGGTCCAGGCTTCTAGGTTAAGTCAAGCAGGCATTTATTGTTCTTCCCACTTTGTGTGTCATATGGTCGCACCTGACTTACCCACTCAGCAGCTGTATCTTGAGAGGACAAAAGGCAAGTTGTAATTATCATCCCGATTGGTATTGCAATATACCTCGTTCAATTTTGGGATAAGTTGGGTTCTAAGTAGGAGAGAAAAAACGGAGAAAAGGAAATGTCTGTCACTATGGCTTTTTTTGCCGACTGCATGCAAAAATGTAAAGTGCATATCAGGTGCATAAGCAATAAACACGGTGCATTTGAATGTGGAGATATACTTATCGCATCAATGGTGACTGGGTTGGAGGAGGCAGCATTGGGCGCCAGACCTCAGAAGAAGCTAGGTTTTACACGTTGCAAACCGTTTGTAAGGCTGTGTGCTTCCTGGTACCCACTGACGCCTCCTCCATCCCAGTCACCATTGATGTGATGAGTATATCTGCACATTCAATTGAAGAAGACTGTGTTTATTGGTAATGCACTGGATATGCACTTTACATGTTCCCATGCAATCAGTAAATAATAATTCAGTCCCAGACATTTCATTCTCCCCCGGGATTCATTCATAGACTTGTATGTTGTCTTGAGCACATAGCCTTTGACTTGAATACTGTGCAGCGTACGCTGAACTTAACCTATTATACACAGATCTGGGTCTGAGTGCCTGCCATTCTCTTCCTTATGTGATACACTATCACTGCAGGATAGCCAGACAGGCAATGTGCATTATTTAAAAGGAAATATACATGTCAGCCTCCATATCCCTCTCACCGCGGGTTCCCGCTGGAGCCTAACTATGCATTAGGTTTAGATAGACCAAGGGAGGTTTAACACCTCTCTGTTTGTTTTTGTTGTCTGTGTTCTTGTTGGGGAGATTTTCTTTCATGTCCTCTGTTTTATCTATGGTAGTCACAGAAAACATGTAACATTCCTGCAATGCTGACACAGATAAAGAGGGTCAGTTAACTTTCTTAAAGCGGAAGGAAACCCAGCATTTCTTCTTTGCTCTTATAGATTATTTACAGCATATATACAGCCAGCATTTTTTTTTAAATAGAACAGCATTCAAAGGGTTACACACAGAACTTAGAAGTTTCCTGCCAGCAAAGCTGGACGCATCCGAAGTGGAGATAATGTTATCTTGTATTTTATTGTATCAAGTGAGGAATGTAAATAAACACTTCTCTGACACTGCAGGCTCTGCTGAACAAAGTCAGACAATCAGAAAGCATTTCTGCTTACATTAAAACACGAATAAAGCAGTTAAAAATAAAATGCAAAGTCAGCTCTCAGAGAAAAAAGGTGTACTTTGGGAATGTATAATTTCTAGATGAATAATAATACTTATGCACAAAAGCAAATATGATAACCGTATGGAACATAAAATGTAGGAAAACATGTTTTTATTGAATATTCATCAATCAAATGCACTGGCCACCAATCAGTTAAGGTGTCCATAGACCTCTTTAATCAACCATCAGCTTTCTTACACACTGCAGACAGATTTCAAAAAGATTTTAGCATGAAATGCAGCGAAAATCATCCTAGCACACCCACCTCCCCTTGTTGTGCCGCCCCCAATGTGTCCCCTAGGCTCATTGTGAGTTTTGAAGGCTCACCTGTCCCGCTGGCACTCCTCCTTCTGTATCTGGTGTCTTTTTTACCGTAATTGCCACCCAGGACGCCAGTCCCACTTGGCATTTCCACATTTAGTGGTAATGGAGAAAGACACCAGGCATAGGAGAAGGCAAGGAGTTGCACCAGTGTGACAGGTGAGCAGTCAACACTAACTATGGGCCCAGGAATACACATACACTTGGGAGAGACCGGCCAGAAGTTCATTGGTGTCAGGAAATCAAACGCTGTTACTACAGTACACCTGATTGAGACCATGTGACTGAGATTTACCAAATTGCACAATCCATCCTGTTGAATGATTTTAGAAATCTATTGAAACAATCAATCTGGCATCCATGTTGCGTAATTGATCTCTGGCAGATTTGGTCCTTATGATCCAATCGGGCGGACATCAATGCCTAAAATCAAGTAATGCATGGGAACCTCTAGCTGACAGTTTTTCTCCTGTGATGGGCAATATTTTACCAATTTTTCGATAAATCAGCAGTATAGAAAAATGCTTAATTTTTTTTTCCGATCAAGAAATGTATCCAATTTCTATTTTGTTCCAAAATGTTTTGATTAGTTATGGTATAAAATTCGAATCAATTCTATATTTCAGAAAATTGAATGGTATAAGAGAGATTGTAAATTTCCTAATGAATCGACCCAAGCAGTTTATTTGGAGTTTTTATTAATTGTTTTCATAACTTGGGAAAAATGGAACACGAATGTGTGATACATTAGTCAGATTTTTCAAAAGTTACATCAATTGTAAAACTTGATCATAATTCTCGAATTGAAAAAAAAAGGATTGTGTGTGGCCACCTTTGGAATTACATTTATTAAATAAAGAATAAAGGCTTCTTTTATTTTCCTAAAAAGGATCTTGTTCACATTTTCATATTTGGCTTTTTATTTCTTTCTTTTTTGGATTAGTTTTTATATCTTTTTCAGGAGAAACTCGTCCTGCTAAGTCTGGCACTTAGAAACACAATCACGTGCTCATACTTTATTTCACTTGCTAAATTTATTGACAACAAGTACCAAACATATTCGCAATTAGCAGTTCTATAAGCATCTGAAGTTTTACTTGTAGGATTAAAATGACAGATTTTAATTCAGCTCTAATGCTAAATTTATGCAAAGCAGAATTTCAGCGAGAAGCAATGTTTGGAGGTTCAGTTTCACGATTTATCTAAATAAGATAATTAGCTTTTTCTAATTATTTCTGTAAATGTTGCGGTTGCCGGATAAATACCCACAACAAAACCCATTTGAAAGCTTTTTCTCCTTAGTTTTAGTTTCGGTGTTAGAGCCTCAATGTGCAGCTTCAGTGATTTCTTTATCTATTGTAGAAGGATAACCTCAGATTTGGAAATGTTCCCTCTGCAATTTATGAATTGCTCTATATATATTGCTGCAAATCCTATTGATGATAGCAATAACCAGAGATGATTCATCTGGCATAGACGGCTTCAGAAGAGCGTAAGCTTCCCAGTTCCAATAATGATTTTCTTTAACTGCCAAAATGTCTGATAAATTACGCTTTTACTATGTAAGTTCAATAAATATAGAAACCCTGTGAAATTTTTTTGTACTTAGGTTAAAATTTTCAAATAAAAGGCAAAATTTAGATGAACATGTTGAGTTTGGATAAATGGTTCATGTACTGATTCCTAACTAAGTACTTAGATGTTCGAAGCTTATTGAGAAAAGCTCTTAATAACATTAGCTCTAATGAAAACATTAGTCTTATGAATAGGCTGTTTTCCAGAGGATAATGAAAGTCTGTTTGGGGTTATACTTTTCCAAGTTCACTGACTTTCTGTCTTCTGAATGAATTTGAGTTGTTTAAAAGGAAAGAGTTGTTTTAGCCAAGTTTTTATATATATTTAGTAAAAACTTATTTTAAATGAATTATGGGTAAAAGTTGTGTATAAAACATAGATTTAGCAAAATAAAAAGGGAGATTCAAGTGAGTTTAGAAACCAATCTTATTGAGTTTGCTAGGTAACTGCTCCACTTTTGCTTTAGTTTTCTTTGAACCTGTATTGATAAACACCTCTGTGTCACAGAGTATATTTGAATGAATAATAAAAAAAAGAAAATCTCAATTAAAGTGATCTGTAACTCTGACATAACATTAAATAAAAATGTGTTTTCCTACTTTTTATTACTCATGCAGTTATCATATTTGCTTTTGTGCACACGTAATGTTGTCTGTTTACAAATTACAAGTTTCCAAAGTGTAGTTTTTCTTGCCCTGAAAGCTGGCATTGCATTTTATTCTTTTTCTTTTATAACTGCTTTTATATTATATATTAAAATCTTCTAATGAGCTATTCTGAACACTTTGTGCGCCCGAAGCAGAGACAGTTTCTCAGAGAGCATTTGTTTACATTCCAGTGTTGATATATTTGTGTTTATATACTGTTATCTGCAGTTTGGATGTAGACTTGAAGCTCAATAGCAGGACAAAGTGCTTTTTTTAACCATTTCAGTGATGTTCTGCTAGAATTTTTTTCTGGGATAGTAGCTTTCAAGCTGTAAGGAATCTTTTAGAGCTAAGTAGCAATGCAGACTTTCAGACCACTTTAAGGTTACCACAATATTTCTATTTATTGTAGAAATTCTCTAAAACACATTATAAAATCAAATGATAATATAATAAAACACACCCTTATACCTCCACTCTAGTTTTCAGACATGCAAAATAAAACTCAGTTTTCTTCCTCTCCACAGAAATCTTTAGCAAAAGGTGAAAGATTTGTACTTTCTGAAGTGAAAATAGAGTATTTCTTATGTCTGTATAACAAAGTGGGTGGTGTAAGGGTGTGCTGTATTATATGATCATTTGATTTTATAATGTGTTTTTAGAGAATTTCTATACTAACAAGTTCCGGAAAGTGGTAATTAAAATCTACGCCATGCTTGGGGCCTATTATCCCTGCCAGGGCATAGATTTCAATTACCATGCCGCATGCTCCCGCTGATAACACCCGTCGCGCTGCACTCCCGTAGCTGCAGCCTACTCACTCTGCTGTCGGCATGACAGCAGAGCTCCTTGAGCCAGTAGGAGCCAATTTCATTGGCTCTTGATCCTGTGATCACTGTGATTGGCTCATCGTAGGCAAGGAGCTTATGATATGAGCTCCTGACTGGCTCACAGAACTCTACTGTCATACTGACAACAGAGTGAGTAGGCTGCAGCTGTTCACTGTTCTTCAGACAAGAGATACATTAGTTAATTCGACCTAATGGCCTCAATTCACTAAGCTTTACCAAACACTTTATCAAACGTTTGATAATTTACCTCATGGGTATAATCTAATTTTTAATTCAGTAAGATGTTATAGATTTATTGAACGTTTTATCGATAAAACATTCGAAAAATATATAACACCTTAGTGAGTTCAAAATTATATTTTACCCATGGGGTAAATTCTCAAACGTTTGATAAAGTGTTTGATAAAGCTTAGTGAATTGAGGCCAAATGTGTACAAAATGACAATCAACTTATTCAAGTCACAACCTGACTATTCTGTTGTCTTTACAGCTATCAGCAAAACATGGAAACACCCATTCCACTGAGGTTGTGATTGAAACATTTTAATAAATCTGCTATCTAGGGAAGTAGACATCAAACTAACTAGTAAAAGACTTTTAAAAAAATGTAAAATATTTACAGCTAAGACCTAATATTGGACAGTACATTTTTAAATACCTTTGCAGGACGTTAATGCCCAACTAAAACATCTTCTAAATTCCATCTATACTATAAATGGAATCAGTTAAAAATGAAGCCTGAGCCATCTGTATTAAAAGGGCGCCTCCATAGACTTCAATGTTACTTCTGCAAATCTCGGCTACAAGCTGGTGAAAAGGGCACCCGAGTTTTCATTTCTACCCAGTTTTCAGTTTGGCTACAAAAGGGTGCTCCTTTGTAGTGGAGATTTTTGATTCGGCTACAAGGTTTTTCATTCGCCTACAAAAGGCACCCATTTATAACCGAGATTTTTGATTCAACTACAAGGTTTGGCTACAAGGTTTTTGATTGGGCTACAAAAGGGCACACTTTTATAGCCAAAATTTTTTATTTCGGCTACAAGGTTTGGCTACAAAGGTTTTTGATTTGGCTACAAAAAGGTGCCCTTTTACAGTCGAGATTTTTGATTTGGGGTTAGGCACCACCAGGGGTGGTTAGGATTAGGCATCACAAGCAAGGGAGATCTTACTGTTAGGCACAACTGGGGGGAGTCTTAGGGTTAGGCACCACCAGGGGAGGGTTTTGTGTGAGAGTAGGGAGAAGTTAGGTCATAGTAATCATCATGAAGATCTTAGGGTTAGGCACCACCAGGGGGTCTTAGGGTTAGGCACCACCAAGGGGGGGGGGTTAGGGTTAGGCACCACCAGGGGGGTCTTAGGGTTAGGCACCACCAGGGGAGGTCTTAGGGTTAGGCACCACCAAGGGGGGAAAGGGTTAGGCACCACCAAGGGGGGATAGGGTTAGGCACCACTAGGGGGGTCTTAGAGTTAGGCACCACCAGGGGAGGGTTCTGTGTTAGAGTAAAGAGAAGTTAGCTCATAGTAACCACCAGGGGGGTCTTAGGGTTAGGCACCACTAGGGGAGGGTTCTGTGGGAGAGTAGGGAGAAGTTAGGTTATAGTAATTACTTCTCGGCTATATCACTTTTCTAGGCTATATCCAGCGCCCTTTTATAGCACAACACATTTTGCCTATAACAGCATCATTTTTTATAAACTAAAACTAGCTTCTGGCTATGCCAGGCACCTTTTGTAGCTGATTTTGGCAATTGTCTACACCAGCCGCCATTTGTAGACGAATTTGACATTTCAGCTACACCAGGCGCCCTTTGTAGACGAATTTGGCATTTTTATCTATATCAGGTGCCCTATTCAAATGTACGCACTATAAATATTTGTTTAAAAATGTATTATTATAGTTGTTATGTGTTTCTATAGTGCTGACAAATATAGTGTGGGCATCTCTTTAAGAAAAGAAAATGCAGAATTCCAACGCATCGCCACAACTGCCATTACCGCCGCATGTCGGGAACCTGGGCCACCCACTCTGCCATCTCTATAATGGCAGAGTTCCTGTGAGCCGGTCAGGAGCTGCTTTCATTGGCTCCTGACCGTGTCTATCAATGTAACCCAATGGGAGTAGCTTACATTGACAGACATGGCAAGGAGCTAATGAAATCGGCTCCTGACCTCCTCACAGGGCTCTGCAGTCATAGAGACTGGCATGGCAAGTGATCTACAAAGGGAGATGACGGGGAGACAGCGGCGAGATCGGTAGAAGCAGCAAAAAGGCGGCGGATGCGCGCAGTGGTGGTGAGTTGAAATCTAAATCTAAAGTATGTGGTAAATAATAGCAGACTCTAATGTCCATCACTGACTAAAGACTGCTGGAAGGCAAATGCATGGACATATATTACATCTTTCCTTGCTTTTTTGCCAGAAGATCTAATGACTCTTTTAGCTACCTCATATACGCTACACTGCAAACACTAACTGTATAACATTCTTTCATTGTAGCTATAGAACAGTATTTTTATACCTACTGTGGGGTTGCTCTACAGGTAGAACATTTTAAATTTAGATTTTGGCCTTTGGGAATTACGCGTTTTTTCTTTATCAGACTAATTCTACAGGATTTTTGTTCACTGGTTATTTTTTTATGCCTATAAACTGGCTGCCATGAACTGGAAAAAATGATTTATACCTAATGGACATCCTCAATATATTATCTACTTGCCACCGTCTCAGAGCGGTCACAGTCTCAAAGTGGGTGTGGAACTAGTGGCACACTACCGATACCCCCATCACTGTGTACTGTACTGTAATCTGATTAGCATTACATAGTGCAAGGTAAAACAAATCATAGTTCCTGATTGATTTTTGACAAGAGAAATATTAAAAAACACTCAGCATACTTCTCTTAGTATATGTTTAGCTGTGT
Source organism: Hyperolius riggenbachi (assembly GCF_040937935.1). Classification (NCBI taxonomy): domain Eukaryota; kingdom Metazoa; phylum Chordata; class Amphibia; order Anura; family Hyperoliidae; genus Hyperolius; species Hyperolius riggenbachi. The sequence continues at coordinate 183,014,648 of NC_090646.1, forward strand.
CAGACATTGCCCTTCTCCCTGCTTATTACACACACTGTAGTTCAAATAGTTTTTGCCTCTTCCAAAGCTGCTGCTAGGTTCTTGACTAATGCCTGGTACACACCAAGCAATTTCCAATCCTGTCAGATAGACAGGTCGAATCAATTATTTACCAACAGGTCCGATCTAATTTCTGATTGATCAGAAAAACGATTTAAAATCAGATCGGACCTCTCAGAAATAATTGATTTAACCCATCTATCTGATGGGAAATTGCATGGTGTGCAGCAGGCATAAGATAACTGCCACCACTCATATTACACTGAAGTCTTGTTTTTTATATTTTAGAAATATTTTCATACTAAGAGTAAGTTATCTGCAGCCTTAGTTTATTTGAAAATCTTTAACTTTATATTTAGTCATTTTAGGGGCCTGTTTACAGTGATTGCGGTGGTAAGCATCAAAACATAATGCACAACTGGCCCGCAACCTTTGTAATAATGGATCTAGTGCCTTCTAATGGGTTACTTTAGATCAGTGGACTATAGCACAGTGTGTCATGATAACACACTGCTGCATGCATTTTGTGTGTTGTGCTGTGGGCCCAGAACGTATTAGTTGTTATCAGTTGTCAGTGTAAACCCAGACTTAAAGTGAACCAAGCATAATTTTTAACTCCCAGGGCAGCTCGATAGCAAATTAAAAATGCATTCTAAAAATGTGGTTTATTATAAAAAAAACCCTTTCATTTTACCTCATCTTTTTACATTTAAGGGTTAAAATAGGCACCTCTTCCATCCATGAAAGGACCTGCTGAGAGAAACAGATAATGGAAAGCAGATAAGAAATCACCTCATTAGACTTAATTGACTACAAACAAACCCTGAGTCTTCTCCACTGTATTTCAAACAGCAAACATTAGTCACACTTGAAGAATTTCACACCTAGCCTGGATAATCGCAGTGGAAAAGTAGCAGGGGGTTGAACGTCTCAAACATGGCAGCCCTTTCAGCTATTTGAAGCCAGGAGCTGCTTAGATCCCTTTTAAGAGGAACTTTAACAAAGGTCAGGATTAAACTTCATCTTACAAATTCTCTTTACCTTTTCTTGAATAGATTCCCAGGGATGCCTGTATGCCTGATATTGTGGGGAAACCCCTCCCCCAGTGTGACAGATTTCTGTCTGTGAACCTTGTTGCTTTTTCCAACTGCCAAGCAAGCATTCTCTCCCTGCATATACATATATATAAAAAAATGTTTAGCCTATCACATTGTTAGTGGGTGTGTTAAAAGGTAATAGCAGCTAGTGCTGTCTGTTTTTTTTCATGTCTGCCAGTAGTAAAGATGATAATCAGCAGGCTCAGAGTGGACAAACAACATGATGGAATTACACATTGTGATTCAATCATTTCTTGACCAATTTTTTATGTTTTAACTCCTCTCTTTGCAATGTATTGATTTATTTTTTCCCTACTACTACATTTTGGTAAAGTTCTTCTTTAAAGTGTTCAGCCAACTTCCAAGATGAGTTCCTCATCTTCTTTTCCACCCCTGCACATCATAAACAAGTGCGCATATTACTTTCTCTGTCTAAAGCTGGACATACACTATGCAATGCAATTGCTTATGCTGTTATGCAGAATACATTTGGTAAGGCTAGATAAAGATTGTATAGTGTATGGCAAGCTTTCATTTTGACCACATCGGCTTCATACTTATAAAGGTGTGATTCAAACACAAGTGAAACCAAAAGATCAGCAAGACAGACAGGGAATTGGCATTGTTCAAAGGAAAAAAAAAGTATGGAAGCCCTCTCCACAGAGTCACTTTAAGTACTCTAAAATCACACACAAGCTAGTTAATATAAAAGGCTATAATATATTCTGCTGATCTGCTCATTCAGAAGCCATGGAAGTAGTCGTGAGGGCCAGAGACCATAACACAGAAATCACGAACAGCAGCTTTTCAGAGAATAATTGCAGGGTCTAATGAAAATAATTACATTTTATAATAGGCTTTTTGATTTCAGCTTGGCATCCCTGAAAGCTGTTTGGGCCCTTTTGTGTGATTAGATTTACACTCTTAAGTAAACGGGGGGAAAAGCAGTAGGAAAACAAAATCTTACCAAAAGTCTCAGGCTTGAAGACAGATAGTCAAAAGTGTCGTGTATGTTTGAAGTAATAATCAATTTTCCAGGTATAACCACACTCCACGTACATTAACTCATGTCCTCTCTCTTGTCAACTCACACGGGCAGGGACCTCCTCTTGGGTTTTTTATTCTTGTGTAATTTACCATATGAGCATGCACTAGTATTGATGATGTTTCAAACCACACATCAACAATCTATGTATTTGTATTGCTGGATGTCCTGTTTGGACAGAGTTTTGAATGCCTTGCGTATCTATGTTCCCCACTATTTGTTGTGTACAGTGCATTTTAGCACTATATAAATACAAAATAATAATACTGTATTTGTGTTATTACTATAGAGTTATGCATCTCCTCAGCAGATACTATTTCTCTTGCAATGTGCAATGGACTGGAAGATAATTTGGAATAAATTTGCATTTTCATAATGAAGTGGCATTCCATTCATTGTGTTAGGTCTTCAGTCCCTGCTGACCTTCTGCAGGAAGGAAGAGGTGTTACCCAGTAGTGGGATCTAAGTGACCACGGGTCTTCACCCCCACTCCCTTGAGGGGAGTGCAGGAACTACACCCCTTGAGGGGGATGTAGAGCTTCGCTGCCTAGTGCCCACCAGGTCACTACTAGAATTACCTCAGCGAGTGGTCAGGAGAACAGTGACGCTAATTGTGGAACAGACGTGGTCAGATGGTAGCCAAAGGTCCAGGGCAGGCGGCGTTCTACGGAGGTCAGGGTCACAAGCCAGCGGTCGGGGCAGGTGGCAAACAGCAGTAGTCCAGAAACAGAGCCAAGGGTCAGGGCAGGCGGAGATCAGCGGAAGTCAGGGTCACGGGCAAAGGTCACAACGGGAAATAAATCAGAAGAGTAACAGCAGGAACAACGGTTCACCAGACACGGGTCGCCAAGCTGTTAAAACGAGCAGCACTGCAGTCAAGGGCAGTGCTGCTTTTATACTGGACATTGGCGCCAAAATTAGCGCATGCGCAGAGCGCGCGCAATACTTACGCGCGCACAACACCCTGCGTGCGTGTGCATACCGCGCAATGCCAAACACAGAGCAGGAAGTGAACAAAGAAGACCCAGCAAGACCCGCACGTGCGTACTAAAGAACACGCACGAGAACATCGAGGCGGGACGCCATGGTGAGTGTGACACATTGGCAGTGTAATGTAGATTATATTTTTGTTTTCCTGTGAGGTCAGGGCACCCTGGGGCTCGATGCCACCCTGCGGAATCCCATTTACAGGCACATGAGAAAGGACAGGCACAGGAAATAAATATTGATCTATTTTTTTTTCGTAACGAACAACCCCAGAAATACTTGTCTGTGAAAATGCTAACTAGGTTTTTATTATTTCCAGGAAGAGAAATGAATTTTCTGTGCAAGAAATTGTAACTTCTTCAAGGATTTCTTAGCACAAATAACAATGGATTATATTGTTTTTTGACAGAGCAGGAAAGGGGCAGTGGGATTAATAAACTTGATGATATTTCATGCCAGGCAAGAATGAATCTGTATTATTATTATTTGAGGTGAGGAAATTTTAGTGCCACAAACATTTTATGGTACAAGTAAGGTCAAGCGTCTCATCCTCTGTGAATGTATGTGAAATAAATACTGCTTATGTAGTGTACTGCCATAGGTGGAGATGTGCAGATTGACTCAGCTAACCTGAAGCTTAGGATGCATAGCCCAAATGTGAAGTTAGTTGTCAAATGAAAGTCATTTAGACAAAGTGTGCTAAATAATTCATACCCACGGGAGAATCTTAGAGAATCCTACATACCACTGCACTTTCTGCTAATGGAGATCACCAAATAGATAACCTTAATACTTAAAGAGGAACTGTAGCGAAAATAACATAATCAATAAAATTGATTATTTTTTACAAAATTCATGTATAGATTATTTAGTCAGTGTTTGACCACTGTAAAATCATTCCTCGCCCTGATTTACATTCTGAAATTCATCACTGGTGGTGACATCTTCTGTCAGGATTCTGAGTTCTACCAGGTGATCTGTACAGAATGTGCATTACTACGAGTTCTATGCAGAGAGGGAGATACTGCTTTCTTGACAGTTGACGTTATTTCCCTCAATGCAACGAGGTTCAGCAAACTGTCAGAACCATGGTCATGATATCGCACTGGGGGTGGGTTCATCACAATATTATCCATACAGACCCCCCCCCCCCCCCCCCCCCGATGGCCTGTTCGAGAAAAGGTAAACATTTACCTTTGAAGTTCTATCCTTGGTTAAAGTTCCTCTTTAAGTACATGGACATAAGAGTTATTCTCAACTGAATATGCAGTAGCTTCACATCAGAAGTCCAAAAACTATTACATCCATCTCTTACTCGTCAGCTACATAACACACTCCTGTACCCTCTACCACCCTGACCATTTAATCACCATTTTCATAGTAGTTGGATGTTCTTCTGCAATCAATGTAACTTTCACCTAGCCCATATCATGATATATGAATCTGGCGACGGGCTCCTTAGCTGTCTATAGTCTTCTACGGTATTTCCATTCCTGAATTTCTCATGCTTACTTGACTTTTTATGCTGTGAAATGTATATCAGGCCTATACCGATTTATGTAACAGCTGTGATTGCTTATTCACTACAGTTGCTTTATATTGTCTCTTCAGTTTTTTCAATCAATATAATTAATTAAAAGCTACAGTATCTAAGTGAGTACACCTCTCGCATTTTTGTGTTGGCCACTGTGCTGCAGCTCCATTTCAGTGTTGGCAATCTTCTTATAGGCTCAGCCATCTTTACGTAGGGCAACAGTTATTTATTTTTTTCAGAGAGTTCTCTGCCATGTGATTCCATGTTGGACTTGGCCAGTGACCAGTATGAGAGAGTGTGAGAGCTATAACACCAAATCTAACACACCTGCTCTCCATTCAGACCTGACACCTTGTAACGCTAACAAGCAACATTTTTTATGGGCAGAATTTTGACATTCTTCTCTAAGTGTGTACTCATGTTTGTTGTCAGTGGTTTTGACATTATTGGCTGTATATTGAGTTACTTTAAGCGGACATCAAATGTATACTGTTATACTTGCTGTACACGGACTACATTGTATTAAAGAGACTCTGTAACAAAAAAAACATCCCCTGGGGGGTACTTACCTCGGGAGGGGAAACCTTAGGGTTCCAATGAGGCTTCCCCCTCCCCTGTAGCTGCAGGCTGTCCAGCGTTGGCTCCCCCGAAGCTTGCTGGAATCCTCCCCTGACAAGTCTGACAAGCGCTGATAAGCTCTGAATTATTTACCTTCCCTGGCTCCAGCGGGGGAGCTGTTGCGGCTCTCAGCACGGGGATAGGCGGAAGTAGCCGATCTCCATCGGGTCCGATGTACTATGCAGGTGCAGGAGATTTGCGCCTGCACTGTAAAGCGGACCGACAGCGATCGGCTATTTCCGTCTATCTCCAAGCGGAGAGCCAATATTGCGCCTGCGCTGGAGCTGGGAAGGTAAATATTTACATCCCCGGTATTTGGAGGGGCACAGTGAGACCACCGTGGGACACAGGAGGACTGGGGAAGCCTCAATCGGATCCGGAGGCTTCCCCCAACCAAGGTGAGTACCCCCCAGGGGAATTTTTTCTCGTTACAGGTTTTCTTTAAAGTGTCACATCTTCAGTGTTGTCTAATGAAAAGATATAATTATTATTATTATTGATTTATAAAACACCAACATATTCGTGGCGCTGTACAAAGTAAGAAACGAATATGGGGTACATAATAATACAGACAATGGTCTACACCAATATACAAGATACATAATTAGTGACAAAATCCAAAAATGATACAAAATACAGAATACAAAATACAGAATTGGTAATGACAGTGATAAAAGTAACATGATGAATAAAATGTATAATGGTTTCCAATACACAAAAGGGGGAGAGAGCCCTGCCCTTGCAAGCTTACAATCCAAAGGGATATATAAAGATTTAATGCAATATTTACAAACGTGAGAGTTGTACTCACTTTTATGATAGACACACACACACACACACACACGCACGCACGCACGCACGCACACACACACACAGACACAGACACACACACACGCACGCACTACAGTATAGCAGGACTCAAAACATTTACATGGAAAATATCATCTTAAAACCACAAGTTTGCAGCCTGATTATGTGAACATGTACTGCATATCTCATCAAAATGTACAATCAGAATCAGAATCACTTTATTCGCCGAGTGCACTGTTGGCGCCCCCGGAATTGGTTGTGGTACACATGGCAATGGCAGAGAGCAAAAGACGTAAGACATACATACATACATACGTGCATTACAGGTATATATGCATAGCACTGGTGCAGAGTGCATTGTTACAGGCGAGGGCGGCGAGGCCAAGAGTCATTGTAGGCGACTGGAGAACTGAGTTGTACATGGACTAAGCTGTAGGGGCCCAGGTGGGGGGAGTGTTCAGAAGGAGGACTGCCTGGAAAAAAAGGTGTTTTTGTGCCTCGTGGTTCTGGAGCGGACTAATCTGAAGCGTCGACCCGATTGGAGGGGCTCAAAGAAGTGGCTTCCTGGGTGGGCGGGGTCTTGGGAGATTCTGCTGGCTCTTTTCATCATTCTGGCAGTGTAAAGGAGGTCGAGAGGGGGCAGAGGCATGCCAATGATATTTTCTGCAGCGCTAATTACTCTCTGAAGTTGATACTTGTCGCTAGCGTTGGCCCCCGTATACCAGACGATGGAGGAGCAGAGGATGGACTCAACTGTTGCAGAGTAGAAACTGTTGAGCAGATCACGTGGGATGCCAAATTTCTTCAGCTGGCGCAGGAAAAATACCCTCAGCTGAGCATTTTTCTGGATTCTGGTGGTATTCTGACCCCATCTTAGGTCACTGGTTATGGTGGTGCCCAGGAACCGAACACTTGGTGCCCTTGTTTGTTGTTGTTATAATTCAGTAATTCTTAGTATTACTGTAGTACAAAATATTACAGGCAATGGTATACACTAGTGTACAGTAAAATGAGAAAATCTAACAAACATTGACAGAACCAAAGAAGTATTAATAGATATATTTACAAATATTAACAGACAATGCAACACATTTTAATGGTGCATACCTTTTATAAATACTCTTCTCAATCAGTACAGTGTAACTGAATCTGACAGCTTGCTTCATTGCTATTTCTAGTACAAAGCAGAGCTATACATCACTAACCCTGACCCCAAGCCGGCTAACATACATAAGGATCTTGTTTTTCTGGAGGAAGCTGTCCTTTGTACCTGCACATTGTCTGCATACTATATCTTGATATATTTATACTCTCTTATTGTCACCACTTCCATGATACTCTTTGTTCATTCTTTTATTGTCCCTAATTATTATTGGAATACTTGTGTCCTTTAAACAGGTAGTCAGACTTTATTTTCCGTCAGTTCCTCAGTTGTCATTTATTAAGTATATCTACAAGGGTCATCCAGTAAAATAACAGCCATTTTCAATTAGTCAATTAAAGAAACACTATCAAACCAAAATGACAAATGTACAAATGTGCTAAAATGACAATGTACAAATAATGTCTAAGTAGCTGTGTAAACATGTTCCTATTTTTTATGTTAAATATCAGAGGCAAAAACTGTAATCCATTGTCTGTAGATTTTAGTTTAGTTGGGATGTCTCATTTGCATAGGTGAATCTCTGCAGTCTGACATGCTAAGAACAGTGTAATATTGAAGCCGAGTTATATGCAATGACTCTGGTGTCAGGTTTCACATACTATTACAAATGTTTATGTTGCACATAAGATACATTTCCTCTGCTTTCTGCAGACAGCTCAGTCACAGAGAGACAGCTGCTGAGAGCTTTCTCTCACACACAGGGTTAACAGATGCATTGTGAGGGAATCCCCCCTCCCTTCATGATGCAGTCCATCAGATTTTGGCTTCACTGAAGTGTGAAAAGAATTTGATAACAGTAAACAAAGATCAATTCCTATCTCAAGTGAAAAAAAACAAACCATTCCTCTAAGGAAACATTTTATTTTAGACACACTGGCCCCTATTCAATTTACTTTTTCTCCTAGGTGATATTTTCACAACTTATCAATTATCTCCTAGGAGAAAAAGTGAATCGAGCAATTTATAAATCTCTATCTATCTATCTATCTATCTATCTATCTATCTATCTATCTATCTATCTATCTATCTATCTATCTATCTATCTATCTACAGTATCTATCTATCTATCTATCTATCTATCTATCTATCTATCTATCTATCTATCTATCAGTCTATATACACAGCATTAATGGTGCCTTCCCAGATGCACAAGCTACCCAGATAATGGGCAGTAGTGCACCATGCACCATCGTGTATGCTAGCTTTTGAACTTTGCATTGCTAATAAACCAGACAGACTTTTTCTTTCTTATCATGAGGAGAAGTCATGATTTTCAGAAAGAATTTTACATTTTGATTTTTGAGACCAAAGGACATTTTCCAGTTCACCTCATTCCATATGAGATGAGCTCAGGCCCAGAGGAGTAGGCTGTTCATGTTGTTTTTTCTTTGTATCACATAGTTTTAACTTGCGTTTGTGGATATGGAAGTGAAGTGATTTTTTTAATATATAAAAATAAATAAACATTGGTCAATCATCATTACCAGTAACTATTGATATTTTTGGAGCCCGTAGTGCTGTATAAAGACACATATTTCATATAAAATATGTTATAGTACAGTAACACCTGCTGTATGCTGGCAGCTTTCACTTTATCAGGCTACAGGGTCAGGGATTGCTAGTAAATGTGCGATTTGTGACATTAGTGAATGTGCGATTTGAGACATGCATTTGTGCACAAGGTCATGCAGAGCCACTTATTTCTCATAAATTAAGCAATCAAGCTATTTCATACACTGCAACAGACCGCTGCTCATCATGGCTCTTGTCATCAAGCCCTGCCTTGTATAACTCCTTCACACAGTAGTATACACAGTATCATAACAACAACAACAACAACAACAAGATGTTTGCAAAGCGCTTTTCTCCATGAGGACTCAAAGTGCACAAGCTTGTCTCAGATCAGTACAGGGGAAAAAAAGTAATGTGATCATAAATGCCAGACTAAACAGGTGGCTTTTCAGTTTTGATCTAACCACTAACCGGACCATGCGCTGTTTTAAAATGTCCTGTTGGTCCCTATTAACCACTTGCCGACCAGTGGATTTTACACTGATCGGTGCTGCGTGGGCTCTACAGCCCGCAGCACCGATCAGGAGTCCAGCAGGGCGATCAGACTACCCCCCTTTTTTCCCCACTAGGGGGATGTCCTGCTGGGGGGGTCTGATCGCCGCCGGCCATCTGCGTTTTGCGGGGGGGGCTTCTCAAAGCCCCCCTCCGCAGCCATTTCTGCCCTCCCGCTCCTTACCTCCCTCCCTCTCTCCGTAATGCGCAGGACGGAGTTCCGTCCTGCGCATTGTAGGATAGGCTTCAGCCTATCATATGCCGGCGATCCCCGGCCAATCAGAGGCCGGGGATCGCCGATGTGCCTGACGGCGCTGCTGCGCAGCAGCGCCGTATGATGTAAACAGCGGGGATTTCTTCCCCGTCTGTTTACATTTTGCCGGAGAGCTGCGATCGGCGGCTCTCCGGCTGTTCACGGAGACACCCTCCGTGAACTGACATGGAAAGGCCGCTCCATGGTAACCCGCAGACGACCAGTTTACGCCAATCGGCGTTAGCTGGTCGTCAAGAGGTTAACGGGCCATAGGACGTTTTAAAATGTCCCCCCTCGCCACTGCTACCGTTTGCAATTGCGAGGACCTGCAGAGCCGTGGCTGGTGAAAGGGAAGGAGTCTTACCAGAACCAATCAAAGTGCCCGTAAGGCAAAGATCGTGGCTTCAACAGAAGCCAATGATCTTTGCTGTAACAGCACTGACCTGTTCAAAGACACTGCTGAGAGTGAGGGAATCTAGTGGTCAAAAAAAATAAAATAAATGTAAAAAATAAAAATATAAACTTCATATTGCATTTTATACACATTTTATACATTATACATTAAATAAAAATAAGTGAATAACTCTCCCCACCCCCATAGTTACCAAAATAGGACCCTTATTAAAAAAAATATGACAGCATTTAAAAAAGAAATACATAAATAGTTACGTTAGGGGCTCCGCTTTTTACTATGTATGGCATAAGAGTGTATTACTGTCATATTTGCATATATGGGCTTGTAATAAGTGACGGACGCAAAACTGAAAAAATGCACCTTTATTTCCATATAGACTATTGTCGCCATACATTGTACTAGGGACATAATTTAAATGCTGAAATAACCGGGACAAATGGGCAAATAAAATATACTGTTTTATTCACTGTAGCACGTATTATTTTAAAACTATAATGGCTGAAAACTGAGGAATAATGATTTTTTTCAATTTTTTCACATTATTCCTGTTAAAATATATTTAGAATAAAATAATTCTTAGCAAAATGTACCACCAAAAGAAAGCCTAATTGGTGGTGAAAAAAACAAGATATAGATCATTTCGTTGTGACACGTAGTGATAAAGTTATTGGCGTATGAAAGGTAAGAACGCTGACAGGTGAAAATTGTTCTGGTCCATTAGGTTAAAACCCTTGGGGGTGAAGTGGTTAAATATGTCCAGGGTTTGAGCTGTCTTTTGTTTGGCAAGGCATTCCAAAGGGTGGAGGCAGCATGACAAAAAGCTCTGGCTATAAAGGTTTTTAGTTAGACTCTGGGGGTGGTCAATTTATTGAGCTGAGGTTGTGGGAGGTTTAACATAGTTGCAACAAATCCTTCAGGTATCTGGGGCCTATGTCAGGGTACATTCATTGCCTTGGCGGGCAATTTCGGTGCAAGGGGAAGCTAAAGGACGGCTCACCCTGTGCTTGCACAAACTCCTGCCCGACGGTAATTACTATTCCCCCTCTGAGTTACAGCAACTCGGGGGAGACATGTAATTTAGACACTGGCTATTGTCGGTGGCCAAATTACCTTTTCTTTTAGCTAATTTGTGTGGCTTCCAGGTGAAACGCCGGGCGCCCAAAGTAGCCACACACAAATCATCAGCGCAGCACTGCGCCAAAATCAGCCAGGTTGTGTCGGAATTTGAATGTTAGCATGTCAATTTTGAAAAGGACATACACACATATAACATACAGCATTTCTGTTCCATCTACTTGTTAACAGTTCTTAGCTGAAATACTGAACAAACCAATACACTAAGGGCCTGTTTCCACTACACGCAGATTGGATGCAGAATGGATGTAGAAAAACTGACTCCAATGAATGTCTATGGGAAACTGCATCAGAAAAATTGCAATTAGTGGAAACAGGCCCATAAGCATTCATTGGAGTCAGTTTTTCTACATCCATTCTGCATCCAATCTGCGTGTAGTGGAAACAGGCCCTTAGGCTCTCATTTAGTAGGCTGGAAAGTAGTAGAGAGCCTGTGTGATCCAGCAAACCTGCTTTGGATTTTTAAAAGTTTGTCTGTTATTAGTCGGCAAATGTTTTTAACCAATACGCATTTCATAACAGCATACATTCAGTGTAGTCATGTGTTAAATTGGATGCTGGGTGTTATCAATATGAAGAAAGTTGGTAATATATTTCCAATATTCTACTATCAGCATGTTTCATGTCAAACTCTGATACCCACCCCTAAAACTAACTCTTACCTAAATGCTTTGCATTAACCCTCCCAAAGAAATTTCCTTCCCAAATGCCTAAACCTAACCTCCTCTCCCTGACTCTATGCTCCTCCTTCCGAAATTGACATTACACTGGGAGCCTAATTTAATTGATTTTGTCATAACAAGTCAACGTGAGAATTGGTAGAAGGTATAACAATAGTTGTATAATGCAGTAGCAAACACCCAATTACAGTTACACATTTTTGTAAAAAAAAAAAAAAAAAGAAGAGTCAAGACTACCTGGATATATTATATAATAATAATAATAATAATAATAATATAGCTGTGTCTGCCATTTTGACACAAGTGGGGCATTTTGCTTACCTTTTTTCCTGTGTGGTTTTGCAATTTTTTAGCACGTTTTTATGTGGATTTTCAGGCTTAGATTTTTCCATGCATACTAATAAATTAAATGTACATGAAAATGTACTGTACGTATTCAACTAAAAACACAATTTTCCTGTGTTCCTACTGACTTGCATGAAATGTGATTCGCACATTGCACTCGAAACAAAAAAGATCTGCTATGCACTTTTAAACGAAGAATGCGTGCGAGACAAATTCTAATACATGCGAATGGGGCCACAGTTAAATTGTTAAAACAATAATTCTCAAAATGGATACAACACTGGCCAACATAGCAGTGACACTCACTGCACACAATCAGACAAGTAGCAAATGGATGACAATCTCAACCTCCATATTGTACTCACTTCAAGTTTCCCTTTCAACCGAAATCCTAAGAGTACATTCCAAATAGATATTTTAAACGTTTCTACAACAAAAAGGAGATTCAAATAGTAATTGAACTTCTCGTAACACTGACAGTATTTTATTTTACAATACATTGTAAGATTGTAAACACATTGTTATAAGACTCCAATAAAACTGAGAAAATTGCTTCCAAGGAAATATAAAAGCCACTATCCTCCTTAAACAAACTTCCATTTCTATATAGCCAATCCTCGATTTCATCAGTGCTTCACAAACAATAATGCCAGTTTTTTTTTTCTTGAACAGAGATGCTCTAAGTATTGTTGGGCAAGGGGATTTACTTTGTGTTTAGACATGCATGGACATTGCCTGCCTGTTCTTGACCTTGGAAAAACCTGCAACCTTCAGTACTGGTATACTGTAGTGTCTGAGCTTCAGGTAGGGAAGACTAGATATGAGTAAAGTGGGATGAAACTCAAATTTAATTTATTGTCTAAAGCATTAACATAACATAACATAACAGTTATAAGAAAAAAGCTATAAATGGTTGATAGTTGCAGTTGCTATACCAAAATTATTAAATTGGGTTCACCATACTAAACTGTGTAAACAATCCAGAAAATCTTTTGCTGTATCCAGGGTTTGGGGAGGGGGGAGGTGGAGCAGAAAACTTTCTCACTTTGTTTGCACATCCATTGCTTAATTACAAGACAATCTGATAATGTGTCCTGCAACCAGCAGTGACAACTAGCTTCAGTGAAGTTTAACCTCCCTGGCGGTACGCAGTTTTAGACGCTGCGTCCGTGGGAGGATTTTTAAAAAAATAAAAGTTGCTCTATATACTTCAGCTAGCACTTCGCTAGCTAATTATGTCCCCCAAGCCCCCTGGCACCTAACTAAACCCCCCAGTCGCCACCGGCAATATTTACCCCTCTGCGATCCCGCAAGAGCCGCAGCTTCACGATCCAGCTTCACCCGTCGCTATGGCGACGATCAGACATGACGTCATGCGCAGTCCCGATCCTCCCCATAGCGAAGATTGGAGCTGATTGGGAGGCTGCGCCATCGCGGGATCCCTGGGGGGGTACGTATTACGACGGCAATCGGGGGGGGGGGGGGGGATCGGTGGGGACCGGAGGCACTTGGGGGACATAATTAGCTAGCGAAGTGCTAGCTGAAGTATATAGAGCAACTTTTATTTAAAAAAATCCTCCTGGGCCATGCGATCCCCTGCGGCGGCTAGCCCGAACGTAGCTCAGGCTTACCACCAGGGAGGATAAATATACATTCAAACAACATGAGACCAGTCTCTTTATGGTTTCAATTCTTTTTTTTTTTTCTGTGATTAACCAGTTCTCCACTCAGGGGTTTTTCAGCACTCCTCCCTTTCATTCCCCAAAACTTTATTACTACTTATCACAACAGAATGATCTATATCTTTTTTTTCCGCCACTAATTAGGCTTAGGGAATAATAAGAAAAAAATGGGACAAAATTAATTATTTCTTCATTTTCTGCCATTATAGTTTTAAAACAAAACATTCTACTGTGAATAAAAGCCACACATTTTGTTTGCTCATTTGTCCCAGTTATTAGAATGTTTAAATTATGTCCCTAGTACAATGTATGGCAACAATATTTTATTTGGAAATAAAGGTGCATTTTTTTCAGTCTTGCGTCCGTCACTAATTACAAGACCCTATTTGTGAAAATAACAGTAATATACCCTCATGACATACATATTAAAAAAGTTCAGTCCCTAAGGTAACTAGTTATGTATTTTTTTTTAATATATGCAATTTGGTTTATTTGGGTCACTATGGGAGGGTGGGGGAGGTAAGGGGTTACTTTTAATGGTAATGTATGTATTTTTATAAAAAAATGTATGTAGGTGTAATTTAACTATTTGGACACGAGGGGCTTGATTCACTAACCGGCACTAAGCCAGTTAGTGAGCCTTATCAGTTTGTGGGTGCAAACCAGGGAGTTAAGTGGTTTGCGCCCACACATTACTCTCAGCCCCACTCACTGCGCGTGCAGCGCGGGTGCGCCTGTATTAGTGAGCGGTGCGATGATAACGTCGCACCCGCTGCCCCTTTAACGTCGCATCCTGTGCGACAATAACAGCACATCGGGTGCCCCTGAAACAGCGCATCAATGCACTGCTTTGGCGGCACCGATGCGCCGTTATCATTAGAGAAGCAGCGGGTGCAACGTTATCGTCGCACCATGCACTAATACAGGCGCACAGCAGTGTGCGCGCAGTGAGTGGGGCTGTGCACGAAGTAGCTCTGCGCGGCCGTTAATGCGCGCAGAGCTACTTAAAGGGCACTAAGAGACTCTTCACAGTGGCGCTAACACTTAGCGCCGCTTTGTAAATCAAGGTCAAGATGTCCCCACACTTTTTCTTCCTGTATGTACTGTTAGTACGCTAACAGGAAGTTAGGCATTTATGTGTTACTTTTATTTTATCAACGACCACGCCATCTCATTGAAGCCAGTAAACACTTATCACAGGCATAATGGACAGCGATGAGGACGTGTGCCGGACACACCGATCCCGTGGGAGGTATATACCCCTGGAACGGGAACAGTCCTCTCGTGAGACATAGATATATTGCCTCAGATAATTTAAAGGTTAATGTCTTAGAGCAAAATTTTAATTTTGAGTTTCATACCACTGTAGGCTAGTGACACACCAGGACGTTGCGTTTAGGGGACATTATAGGGCACTCAACGTGCCCCTAACGCAACGCCTGGTGCTCTCTGGTGTGGACGTCGGAGTAAGCCGCGTTGTGCAGCTCACTCTGGCATCTGTGATGCCATGATGCTTACTCTTGGACGCATGTGGCATGACGTGGTCCCGCCCAGCCAATCGCCGCACAGAGCGGCCGCTCCAGGAAGTAAACACTGCACGTCACTGAATGCAGTGAATATTAATTAGCCATGTGCCCGGCCGCTCTCCCCTCCTCCCCAACATGACTGAGCATGTGCAAACAGTCTAACGCGGCTTAGCCGCCTAGAACGCACAGCATGCAGCACTTTGCTGCGTTACAATGTAACGCAACGTGGGCAGTGTGAACAGCCCACTTGTGTTACACTGCTGTACGTTGGGGGAGCGTTACAGGCTGCACTAACGTGCGCCTGTAACGTCCCTGTGTGCAAGAAGCCTAAATGTGGATCTGACCCCTCTCCTCTTGTCTCCCAGCAGCCATTTATTCCCACTGCCAAATTTATTTAAAAAATCATGGCTGCTGTGCAGATGATGAATTAAATTTAACACAAAGAGGTATTGCAGGGAATTACCCTCAGCAGAATTTGAAGAATGCTGTATCTTTAGCTTTTTTTCATTTTTCCATTTCCCTGAAGATTTTCTTTAACACTGACACATTACCAACCACTTGCTAGAGGACCACCCGTGTGGTTAAACATTGACAAGCTGTTAAATCTGAAAGCTGGATGCTGGCAAAGAAGAAAAGACAGTTTAATCCAGTCATATTTAAACATAGAATATATTTTGTATACAACAGTTTAAAGTCTGAAACTGTCTCCTGAGTCTTTACAGCAGCCCTAAAGAATAGGGGTAAGAGGAGAAGCATTATCAAGCCAGTCTTGTACTGTAAGCTGAATGTTTGCACTGTTTTACTGCACAGTCTGGTCAGTCAGCATCTCCTGGAGTGCCGAGGATAAAATCCAGGGGACATTGGTGGCTTTGCTCCATGGCTAGGCTGTTTGGAGGCATCTGAATCACAAGACTGGTTGGACTGTTTTGGCTGGTGATAAAATGCCTCATTTATAATGTGTCTGTGATGAAACGCGGAAAAGCCGCTGTCTCTCAAGGCGAAGCGGCTGTTTCCGCATCCAGCATGGCGTCACAACGCGGAAAAACGCCGCATGCCGCTTAGGCAGAGCGGCGGAATCCGCATCGGAGGCGGCTCCCGCACTCAGTTCACTGGATACATTGCAAGACAGTACTGGTGTGGCTGGGACTGATAGTCCACCAAGATTCAGACTTACACGCGCGCGAGCACAGAGGCAAAGTTTAAATAGCAGTTAGAAGGGTGTCGGCTGACCAGCTGGGTCAGCTGACAAATTCCACTGCTCTCATTGGACCAGCAATTAGGGAGGTCCTGGAAAGGTCCTAGAGTATATATACTGCTGGTTGTTCACTTGCTCTTTGTCTGGCGTGCGATCACATATGTGGAAGCACCCAGATCCGTAGTCAGATCCGCAAGTGTGCCGGGACCAGCTGGAGCTGTAATCCTACACTTAGCTAGATTTTGTTGATAGCTTAAAGTACTAGTTTGATTGTGATTATTTGTTATGACTTTTGCCTGCCTTGACTACCCTTCTGAACTCTGATCTTGTACCTCGATATTTCTGATACCCCGTTACTGAACCCTGCCTGTACTTAGACTCCGCCTTTGCCTCCTGATCTTGTACTTTATCTGTCCGTGTGTGTACGACCTGGCTTGTCCGACCTCGAGAACCGACCTTACCGTTAGAGGCGGTTCCTCGCTCTGTTAGCGACCTTTCCTCCTGAGGGTCACTTCCAGACATCCTTCCTACTGTCAGTCTGACTCCTCCCGTCTTGGAGAGCTCAGGTCTGCAGAAGGAATCTGTGCAGTACTCCTTGCTGCACTGAGGCCTAGTCCTCAAAGTGTTACTGTTACACCAAACACTACACTCTACTCAGGTGAACAGAGGTTAGCTAGTATATCGGATTATCGGTGAGACTGCAGATCACTTATAATCTGGTATATATCTGTATTCCCAGTGATACTGCAGATCACCGGTAATCAGATCCTCTCTGTGCTTCACCGATCGTTACAGAACGCCAGACCAAATACAAAATGGACGCAAACACTGATTGTCTGGGTGTACTTGCCACTTTGGTGGACAACATCAATCAAGTACTGGGCGCCCACATAACTCTTATTGATGCCCTATCAGGGTCTGTACAAACCCTCCAGACATCAGTGGATCATGTGCGATCCTCTCCTAGCTCTGACATACGTATGCCTGTACCTGAAAGCTTTTCCGGCCACAGATCTGACTTCCGGAATTTTAGGAGTAGAGTATTTTCCTATTTTGAGTTGAGACCCCAATCTTCGGGTACTGAGACCCAGAGGGTCACGTTTATAAAGACTTTGTTGTCTGGCGACTCCCAGTCTTGGGCATATAGCCTGCCCGCCGGAGACAAAGCTCTTACCTCTGTAGAGGAATTCTTTAAAGCTATGGCAGTAATTTACGACGATTCGGACCTTGCTTCGACTTCTGAGCGGAAGCTCAAGCTTTTGCGTCAAGGCGAAGGTCCGGTCGAAGATTACGCGGCCGAGTTTAGGAGGTGGTCAGTTACGGCCAGGTGGGACACTTATGCCCTATTAGATCGTTTCTTGTCAGGGCTGTCCGATGAGGTCTCTGATTTGATGTTAAGCCAGCCCGAGCCCAGAACAGTCGATGAGGCCATCTCAGCGGCCATCCGAATCGACCGCAGGCTGCGCTACCAAAAACAGACCAGGGGTAGTTCCCGTGTCAGAGGGGTATCTTACACTACGGTCCCAGTGACTCCACCTCCTACTATTTCACCTTCTCCCGTCTTGCCTCCATCCGAGCCGATACAGATTGCTCAGTCAAAATTGACCCAGGTAGAGCGAAGACGGAGAATGACCGAACAGCTGTGTCTGTACTGTGCTGAAGGGGGGCATATAGTACAGAACTGTCCTAACAAGACGGGAAGATGCTACCGTTTAGGAGTGGTAGGGGGTAGCACCCTAGGTGCCCGGCTCATACCCTTAAACGAAAAACGTTTGCTCCTTCCATGTATGATTACATGGGGGGACAAATCTGAAGCCACAGAAGCCTTTGTTGATTCTGGCTCCGCGGCTAACTTTATGAGTTCAGAGTTTGCAGAAAAGTTGGGCATTCCGCTCACCCCAGTAAAACCACCTATCCAGGTTACTGCTGTGGACGACTCCCCACTGCAAAGGGACCGTCCGCTGTCTCAGACACCAGAGGTGGAAGTCACTATTGGGGTTCTGCATAACGAAAGTCTAAGTTTCTTTGTATTACACATGACCACCTCCACAATTGTTTTAGGAATGCCCTGGCTGCAGCTCCATTCGCCACAGATTAATTGGGCTACAGGACAATTAACTAGTTGGTCAGACTTCTGTTCTCAACAGTGTCTAGGGAAGGTGACTTTAGGTCAGACCAAGTTGCATGTGGAGGGGGTTCCCGAGCAATACTCCGAGTTCTCGGATGTATTCTGTCCCAAGGCTGCTGACAAGTTACCTCCTCATCGCCCTTTCGATTGCCCCATCGATCTCCGTGCCGGTTGTATGCCCCCTAGGGGCCACCTGTATAATTTGTCTGGACCAGAGAAAATAGCGATGCAGGAGTACATTCGTGACAATCTAGCCAAAGGGTTCATTCGCCCCTCCCGGTCGCCTGCAGGGGCCGGATTCTTTTTTGTTAAGAAAAAAGACGGAGGGCTGCGACCATGCATCGACTACCGTTGCCTGAATAAAATCACGGTGAAGAATCGTTATCCGTTACCATTGATAGACGATTTATTTACGCAAGTCACCAACGCTAAGATCTTTTCAAAATTAGATCTGAGGGGTGCATACAACCTGGTCCGCATTAGAAAGGGTGATGAATGAAAGACGGCCTTCAACACTCCCGACGGGCATTACGAGTACTTAGTGATGCCCTTCGGGTTGTGCAATGCGCCAGCCGTCTTTCAAGAATTAATCAACGAGGTATTCAGGGAGGTGTTGGGTAGGTTTGTACTAGTATACCTTGACGATATACTAATCTATTCCAACAACCTCCCCGAGCACAGGGTCCACGTTAAATTCGTGTTGGACAAATTAAGGCAAAATATGCTGTATGCCAAGGTGGAGAAATGTATTTTCGAGGTGACCACTGTCACATTTTTAGGGTATGTGATCTCCACCTCAGGCCTGTCAATGGATCCTGCCAAGGTCACAGCTGTCCTGGAATGGCCACAGCCAGTGGGGTTGAAGCCCCTGCAAAGATTTTTAGGTTTTGCGAATTACTATAGGAGGTTCATAAAGGGATACTCCACGATGATTGCCCCTCTTACCAGTCTCACAAAAAAGGGGGCAGATACCAACCACTGGTCTCCTGAGGCTGTGGCAGCTTTTTCTCACTTGAAAAAATTGTTTTGCTCTGCACCCATATTGAGACACGTAGACACCTCTTACCCATTCATTGTGGAGGTTGATGCCTCAGAAGTTGGAGTAGGGGCTGTGCTGTCTCAACGCTCTGGGCTGCAGGGAAGGTTGCACCCGTGTGCCTATTTCTCTCGGAGGTTTTCACCGGCAGAGAAAAACTACGACATAGGCAACCGGGAACTTCTGGCCATTAAATTGGCATTTGAAGAATGGCGCCACTGGTTAGAAGGGGCAGAACACACGATCACGGTGTATACTGATCACAAGAATCTGGAATACATCGAGGGGGCTAAGAGACTAAGTCCCCGACAGGCCCGTTGGTCGTTATTTTTTACGAGGTTCAGATTTATTATCACATACACTCCAGGCAGCAAAAACATCAAGGCAGATGCCCTGTCCAGATGTTTCGAATTAGAGACAGCACAGCCCCCCGCTCCTGAGTCCATCATCCCGCAGAGGCTGGTGTTAGCAGCCACAGAGACCTGGGAGGATTGGACAAAGGTTTTGGGTCCCTTTCAGCAGGATGTCCCTGAGGGAAAACCGGAGGGGGTCTTGTTTATCCCACTGTTTTTTCGTCTACAGGTCTTACAAATGTTTCACGCCCATAAGAGTGCTGGTCACCCTGGTGCTGCCAGAACGCAGGATCTGATTGCCAGGTGTGCTTGGTGGCCTTCTATGGCATCAGACTGCAAGGAATATGTCAGGGAATGTGCGGTATGTGCAAAAAGTAAACCCTCCCGGCAGGCACCTGTCGGTACCTTACAGCCTTTACCCGCCCCGAGTGAACCATGGACCCACTTGTCCATGGATTTTGTGGGTGAGCTCCCCAGGTCTGAAGGCATGTCGGTCATTTGGGTGGTAGTCGACCGCTTCAGCAAAATGGCCCATTTCGTGCCTTTGAAAGGACTCCCCTCGGCCCAAGAATTGGCTGACCTATTCATCGTCCACATTTTCCGGCTGCACGGCATTCCGGAGAACATTGTGTCCGATCGGGGAGTCCAATTTATCTCTAAATTCTGGAGGGCATTTTGCCACCAAATGGACATGAAGCTGTCTTTCTCGTCAGGCTACCACCCACAGACGAATGGGCAGACTGAACGAATTAATCAGTCTTTAGAACAGTTTTTAAGATGTTACGTTGCGGAGGCACAGAATGACTGGGTGAAGTTTCTGGCTTTTGCAGAATTTGCGCAGAATAATTTAAAGAGTTCTTCTTCTGGTTTTTCCCCGTTCCAGATTGTGACAGGGAGGTCGCCCAAGTTCTCCCCTTTGCCAGTTGCCTCTTCTCCGTTCCCAGCACTGGAGGATTGGCAGAGGTCACTCAGGGACAATTGGGGAATTGTTAGAGATAATTTGCAGAAAGCGTTCCAAAGTCAAAAGGGTCAAGCGGACAAGAGACGTTCCAGGGAATGGAAGTTTCAGCCAGGGGATTTAGTCTGGGTGTCCACACGTCACTTGACCCTGAAGCAGCCTTCTGCCAAACTGGGCCCCAGGTTTGTGGGTCCGTTTTATGTGACCAAAAAGATCAACAACGTCACTTATACCGTTGATCTCCCCGCCAGCATGCGTGGGGTGAGATCATTTGCAACAAAAGGTCCGCACCAAACCAGGATCCCAGACAATGGCTTTATTTAGGACATATCCAATATAAAAATATGCACATGTACATGCTTCAAAACGCTGACATGTTTCGAGCTATCTCAGCTCTTAATCATAGCTAGTTACAAAATGACAGAAAGTCCTATAAATAGGAGGACATCCTGTGCTGGCCACTCCCGACCCCACCCCAAAATAGGGGGGGAGAAAGGTAAAGAGGGGGAGTGGTTTGCATGTGATAGACAGGTAATTACCTGTGAACACACTACAGAAACAAAACACTGTACACATGTGTTAAAACAGTATAGAATACACAATACAGAAAACAAATACTGTACCAAAGTGAATGCTGTTAATAAAATATGGCAAAGAGCAGCGCGGTTGATCACAACATCAAATATAAGTATATGAAACACATATGACAAATAAAATCCCTGCCCATGTAAGAAGGGACGACACATGTACACATATATGAGTAGACAGAAGTACCCCACTAACGTAGATGGAACATGTGGGGGGATGTGTGTGTGTCGAGAGGAGAAGGAGGGGAGGGGGGAGGGGGGGGGTTGGAAAGAAGTAGAACAGGCTAGTGCATGATGAGTGCTAGGTCCAACCTTGCATTAAGGCCATGGGGTAGCCTAGATCCCAAACGATGAATCCACATAGCCTCCTTCTTACGAAGAATTTTATACAGGTCTCCCCCTCTTGTCGGTGGATTGACTCTCTCTATTCCCTGAAATTGAAAACCCATCATATTGCCCCCGTGTACCTCTCTAAAGTGTTTGGCCACATTCGAAATGTTCGTGGTTGACCACCCTGCTCCTAGATAGTGTTCGGCTATTCTCTGCCTCAGGGGCCTGGTGGAACACCCCACATATTGTACGGAACAAAGGGTGCAATCAATCACATAGACCACATGGTGAGTACCACAATTAATGAACTGCCTGAGATTATATCGTTGGCCATTGTGGGCAGAGACTACCGTCTTAGTGTTGTTATGTAGGTGACAATATCTACATGTAGCAATTCTACACTTATAGGATCCCCTGACTGTCAACCAAGTGTCCGTTGTGGTGCCAGACTTAAATAAGCTAGGAGAGAGCATCTGTCCTAGGGTGGGGGCCCGTCGACTAGAGAATCTAACACCATCTTTCAGGACAGGCGAGAGACCTACATCTCCTTCCAGAATCGGCAGATATCTAGAAATAATATTGGTCACACTCCTATATTCTGTTGAGTAGGTAGTTACAGAGATCATTTCACGTATCCCTGCTCAAACCTGCAGTCCATGTGGGCCCTACTCCTCCTCCTCCTGTCCTGGTGGATAGTCATCCTGAGTTCGAAATAGAGAAAATTTTGGACTCTCGCATTGTCCAGAACTCGGTACAGTATCTGGTACACTGGAAGGGATATGGCATTGAGGAGAGACAGTGGGTACCGGGGACTCGCATGCATGCGGATGAGTTGAGGAAAGAGTTTCATGCCTTACACCCCGAGAAGCCTGGTAGGAGTTGTCCGGAGTCCACTCCTCGAGGGGGGGGTACTGTGATGAAACGCGGAAAAGCCGCTGTCTCTCAAGGCGAAGCGGCTGTTTCCGCATCCAGCATGGCGTCACAACGCGGAAAAAACGCCGCATGCCGCTTAGGCAGAGCGGCGGAATCCGCATCGGAGGCGGCTCCCGCACTCAGTTCACTGGATACATTGCAAGACAGTACTGGTGTGGCTGGGACTGATAGTCCACCAAGATTCAGACTTACACGCGCGCGAGCACAGAGGCAAAGTTTAAATAGCAGTTAGAAGGGTGTCGGCTGACCAGCTGGGTCAGCTGACAAATTCCACTGCTCTCATTGGACCAGCAATTAGGGAGGTCCTGGAAAGGTCCTAGAGTATATATACTGCTGGTTGTTCACTTGCTCTTTGTCTGGCGTGCGATCACATATGTGGAAGCACCCAGATCCGTAGTCAGATCCGCAAGTGTGCCGGGACCAGCTGGAGCTGTAATCCTACACTTAGCTAGATTTTGTTGATAGCTTAAAGTACTAATTTGATTGTGATTATTTGTTATGACTTTTGCCTGCCTTGACTACCCTTCTGAACTCTGATCTTGTACCTCGATATTTCTGATACCCCGTTACTGAACCCTGCCTGTACTTAGACTCCGCCTTTGCCTCCTGATCTTGTACTTTATCTGTCCGTGTGTGTACGACCTGGCTTGTCCGACCTCGAGAACCGACCTTACCGTTAGAGGCGGTTCCTCGCTCTGTTAGCGACCTTTCCTCCTGAGGGTCACTTCCAGACATCCTTCCTACTGTCAGTCTGACTCCTCCCGTCTTGGAGAGCTCAGGTCTGCAGAAGGAATCTGTGCAGTACTCCTTGCTGCACTGAGGCCTAGTCCTCAAAGTGTTACTGTTACACCAAACACTACACTCTACTCAGGTGAACAGAGGTTAGCTAGTATATCGGATTATCGGTGAGACTGCAGATCACTTATAATCTGGTATATATCTGTATTCCCAGTGATACTGCAGATCACCGGTAATCAGATCCTCTCTGTGCTTCACCGATCGTTACAGTGTCAACTGCTTTATCAATAGAGTTCACCTTGAAGTTACTACTTCTTTAAACCTGGAAAAATTGCAATGATCAGAATTAGAGTAAATCATTTTGAATCGAGATTAAAATGAAATGTATAAATGTTCATATTTAACATAATTTTATTTTCATTAGGAAAAGTGAAAATATTACGATTGATGACATTCAATAATACCCTCATAGGGTTTCTTAGGCTTACATAAAACATATAGGGCTTGATTCACAAAACTGTGCTAACTGTTAGCACGCTGTGAAAAGTGCTTTGCGTGATAACGGTTATCACGCGCAAAAATTAACATTCGCGCGTTTACGCAAATTTTTCACGTGTTAATGGTCATGTTCACATGAAAAATTCACGTTAACGTGCAAACTCGAATTTCTGCATGCGATAACCGTTTTTCGTGCGAAAATGCACGAAAAGCCGTGCTAACAGCCATGCTAACAGTTAGCACCGTTTTGTAAATGAAGCCCACAGACTTTATGTTACAAATAACAGTAGCTGTTTCACCTTCCCTTATTTAACCAATGTAATCTTCCAGGTGTATAATATCAATCAATAAACATGCCTGAGATGCTTCTAACACATCTGAGGACCCAACAGAGGTCCTATCTCATAGACATACAGTGTAAACCAGAAATATCTCCCTCCCACTCACCCCTCTGTTCGCAGGCAATGTTTAGCTACCAACATAAGGAGTTACCGTAGCATAGAAAAAAGTACAGCTGGGGTATTAATGTTCATATTTAAAGCTACCCCACACCACCGCCAACAACATGTTAATGATCTCTTCATTCCACTCCACATTACCCACCCCCCTTAGACTAGCTAACTTATAGGATTGTCAACTTTGTAATCCCTTGATCTTCTTAACGGCTCCACACATCAGCACATGAGTGCTGGCTTTCTGCTTTCCCTTCAAAGCAGCACCTATCCCGCAAGCAGGAGGGCAGGTCTACCCAACATCTCTTCTAACATTCCACAATGTGTCCCTTAAATGTCCAACATTTCATATTCCAGTCCCTACAAGTCACATATGTCCTTTGCAGGTCCGGATTTCTGCCGTCTCCTGCAGGCAGCCTCTGAAGGTTGCTGACCCCCGGATGTGATTCAGTGTCTTCTGCACATGCGTGGACTTGAGCATGTGCCGGCCATGCCCATATCTCCAGGAGCGTACTGCACCTACTATTACTCATAGAGTAAGATAATGACCAAGGACAAGCTATTCCAGAATGACCTTAGGAAAAAAAGAACAAGATGGTAAGCTTGTAAACAAGGAGTGACCAGCACAGTCTCCAGACTTAAACTCCATCAAGCTGGTTTAGGATGAACTAGAGTGTACATCTAATAGTGCGTCTGGTAAAGGGGCACCTGATAATACTGATAGTAGAACAATGGTAATTTCTTAATATTCTATTATCTCTGATTCCAAATAGTAGAATACCTGTTAATTATGCCGATAGTCTACTATCCTCCACTGTAACCCCATTCTAACCCTAACCGTCCCCTATCTTTAACACTAGCTTACCCCCACCTACTCCTATCACTAACCTCCCCTGTCTCATGCTGGGCATACATGGCTTGATTTTTGCCGATCGACTCTCCCGCTCAATCGTTTCGCCGCTCGATTCAGCAGTCAATTCTCTTATCTTCCGCTCGTTTTTCTTATCGTTTTACATTCACTTCAATCCGGAATCGAGTGGTGAAATGATCGGGCTGGAGATCGGACATGTCGGAAATTATCTATCGAGCCATCTTAATGGCTCAAAATCGAGCCGTGTATTCCCAACATAAGTCTAGCACTTAATCTCCTGCTGCTTCGCCAATAACCCAGCGCCTAAATGACCTAACCAGTGCTGGGCTATATTATAGTCATGTGTCTATTATTAATCCTCTCATGCTCCTGCAATAACTCAACACCTAACTTGCCACTGGCATTTGGCTATATTATAGTGGATCACCTATTACATATCCTCGGATTCTCCTCTGATAACTTGGTGCAGAACTTACCTCCTGGTGGTTGGCTATACTATAGCCGATCACCTATTACTGATCTTCAGACACTTCTCCGATAACTTGGTGCCTAATGTACCCCTCGGTGCTCGGCTATACTATAGCTGATCGCCTAATACAGATCCTCAGACACTCCTCCGAAAACTTGGTGCCTAACTTATCTCTTGGTGTTTGTCTATACTACAGCTGATCGCCTATTACTGATCCTCAGACACTCCTCCGATAACTTGGTGCCTAATTTATCCCTCGGTGCTCGGCTATACTATAGCTGATCGCCTATTACTGATCCTCAGACACTCCTCCGATAACTTGGTGCCTAACTTATCCCTCAGTACTCGGCTATACTATAGCTGATCGCCTATTACTGATCCTCAGACACTCCTCCGATATCTTGGTGCCAAACTTACCACTCGGTGCTCGGCTATACTATAACTGATCGCCTATTAACAATCCTCCAATAACCCGGCAATGAATTGAACTTTTAGTAAAACTGGACCGAGGGCTGATGAACTGATGATCTGCTCGTAATCCCAATAACATTTAAAGCTAAATTAAAGAGATAGCTTGTGTCTCAATAAAAATGGAACTTCAATACTCAGAAGTTGAATTTTAAAAATATTGCTACATTGAAATCAGTTAAAATGTGAATGCAAACTCTGATTGTAACTGTGGGTACTCTTGTTTAATGGCTGGGCTTAATAGGGCACATTTAAGCAGTTGCTAATCCTCATAGATAAAGATAAGGAAGGCTAAACCAGAAACGATTGTCACAGATCCACATATACATTCTCAGCATTTCTGAAGTTATAGCAAGCTTTGATCTGAAAGGAATACTGTAGGGTGGTCGGGGGAAAATGAGTTGAACTTACCTGGGGCTTCTAATGGTCCCCCGCAGACATCCTGTGACCACGCAGCCACTCACCGATGCTCTACACCCGCCTCCGGTTCACTTCTGGAATTTCAGATTTTAAAGTCTGAAAACCACTGTGCCTGCGTTGCTGTGTCCTTGCTCCTGCTGTTGTCACCAGGAGCGTACTGCACAAGCACAGACCATACTGGGCCTGTGCAGTACGCTCCTGGTGACATCAGCGGGAGCGAGGACACAACAACGCAGGCACAGTGGTTTTCAGACTTTAAAGTCTGAAATTCCAGAAGTGACCCGGAGGTGGGGCTGGAGCATTGGTGAGTGGCTGCGCAGGTGCAGGATGTCTGCGGGGATCATTAGAAGCCCCGGGTAAGTTCAACTCATTTTCCCCCGACCCCCCTACAGTATTCCTTTAAAGTGGACCCAAATTAAAAATACAAGATTTCAGAAATAAAATCTATTTTCTAAATTATAATAATAAATAGCAGCTTTTTTTCAGCTGCATGATGACAAATATAAAATATTTTACATTTATTGGAGGAACCCCTCCCTTCCTTTCAAATTGCCGGAATGTTTCCGGCAAACTGGTGGAGTAGATGGTGTCTGGCAATGGAGGAATTGCTAATGGCTGCCCCCAGTATAATCCTAGCTATGAAAAGAGAAGGGTGAAAAGCATGCACTGAAATGATCATAGGTTTGAAGGAGTGTTTATTTATCTTTATATGTGTCAGAGTGGTGCAACTAAATGTTTTTAATTAAAAAAATGTTTGGTTTGGGTCCGCTTTAAGTGTTGCTAATACTATCATCACATTAATGCAGACTTTCCGATTTCTTATACTGTCCAGAGTGCCCACACACAGTCAGGCTGTATTTCAAATCTGGTCAACCAAGTCAACAATGTTTACTAGCAGCATTATAATTTTAGATCTATGTTATTGCATATATACATTAAATGCAATACAGGTAGTCCCCGGTTAACGAACTAGATAGAATCAGAATCAGAATCTCTTTTATTCGCCGAGTGTGACAGGTTTCACACCTGGAATTATTTGTGGTATAGACGGCATGGCAAAAGCAACAGTTTTACAAGCGGCTGTTAGGTATACAGATACACGGATACAATGAAGACAAAAAACAGCTATGCAACAAGGCAGGAGTGGCGTGAGGGGGAGGCTAGGGGGCACTGCATGAGAGGGAGCGAGAGTTCAGGTGAAGGACTGCTTGAGGGAAGAAGGTGTTCCTGTGCCTGGTGGTTCTAGTGGGGATGGTGCAGATGCGACGGTCTAAGGAAAGCCGATTGAAGCGGTGCAAGCCAGGGTGTGAGGGGTCATTCACTTTCTTATTTGCCCTGGGTTACAGTCTGGAGGTGTACAAGAGGTCCACTGGAGGCAGGGGTGACTCTATGAACCTCTTGTACACCTCCAGACTGTGGAAGGTTTGTCATCTCTGTCCCCTGTCCCCTGTACCTCCCCAGTGCCTCCAATTTGAACATTTTTTATTGACTTGTTCCCACAGAAACTATGCTGACTGTATGTATGTATGTATGTATATATATATATATATATATATATATATATACAGTGGTGTGAAAAACTATTTGCCCCCTTCCTGATTTCTTATTCTTTTGCATGTTTGTCACACTAAAATGTTTCTGCTCATCAAAAACCGTTAACTATTAGTTAAAGATAACATAATTGAACACAAAATGCAGTTTTAAATGATGGTTTTTATTATTTAGTGAGAAAAAAAACTCCAAATCTACATGGCCCTGTGTGAAAAAGTGATTGCCCCCCTTGTTAAAAAATAACTTAACTGTGGTTTATCACACCTGAGTACAATTTCTGTAGTCACCTCCAGGTCTGATTACTGCCACACCTGTTTCAATCAAGAAATCACTTAAATAGGAGCTATCTGACACAGAGAAGTAGACCAAAAGCACCTCAAAAGCTAGACATCATGCCAAGATCCAAAGAAATTCAGGAACAAATGAGAACAAAAGTACTGTAATTGAGATCTATCAGTCTGGTAAAGGTTATAAAGCCATTTCTAAAGCTTTTGGGACTCCAGTGAACCACAGTGAGAGCCATTCTCCACAAATGGCAAAAACATGGAACAGTGATGAACCTTCCCAGGAGTGGCCGGCCGACCAATATTACCCCAAGAGCGCAGAGAAAACTCATCCGAGAGGCCACAAAAGACCCCAGGACAACATCTAAAGAACTGCAGGCCTCACTTGCCTCAATTAAAGTCAGTGTTCACGACTCCACCATAAGAAAGAGACTGGGCAAAAACGGCCTGCATGGCAGATATCCAAGGCGCAAACCACTTTTAAGCAAAAAGAACATTAAGGCTCGTCTCAAGTTTGCTAAAAAAGCATCTCAATGATTGCCAAGACTTTTGGGATAATACCTTATGGACTGACGAGACAAAAGTTGAACTTTTTGGAAGGTGCGTGTCCCGTTACATCTGGCGTAGAAGTAACACAGCATTTCAGCAAAAGAACATCATACCAACAGTAAAATATCGTGGTGGTAGTGTGATGGTCTGGGGTTGTTTTGCTGCTTCAGGACCTGGAAGGCTTGCTGTGATAGATGGAACTATGAATTCTACTGTCTACCAAAAAATCCTGAAGGAGAATGTCCGGCCATCTGTTCGTCAACTGAAGCTGAAGCGATCTTGGGTGCTGCAGCAGGACATTGACCCAAAACACACCAGCAAATCCACCTCTGAATGGCTGAAGAAAAACAAAATGAAGACTTTGGAGTGGCCTAGTCAAAGTCCTGACCTGAATCCTATTGAGATGTTGTGGCATGACCTTAAAAAGGCGGTTCATGCTAGAAGACTCTCAAATAAAGCTGAATTACAACAATTCTGCAAAGATGAGTGGGCCAAAATTCCTCCAGAGCGCTGTAAAAGACTCGTTGCAAGTTATCGCAAACACTTGATTGCAGTTATTGCTGCTAAGGGTGGCCTAACCAGTTATTAGGTTCAGGGGGCAATTTCTTTTTCACACAGCTCCATGTAGGTTTGGAGTTTTTTTCTCACTAAATAATAAAAACCATCATTTAAAACTGCATTCTGTGTTCAATTATGTTATCTTTGACTAATAGTCAACGGTTTTTGATGAGCAGAAACATTTAAGTGTGACAAACATGCAAAAGAATAAGAAATCAGGAAGGGGGCAATAGTTTTTCACACCACTGTGTGTGTATATATATATATATATATATATATATATATATATATATATATATATATATATATATATATATATATATATATATATATATATATATATATATATATATATATATATATATATATATATATATATATATTTATATATTTATTGTGGATTTATGTGGATTGAGGAAAAAAACAGCAATAATTACACCACTACATGTGGAATTCATTTTTCTAGAAGCTCAAATCAAAGTTGTGGATTGTTATAAGGAGTTTTCAGAAGCGTTCTAACTCTGCCCACTCTCTTCAGAAAGACAAGAAATCATGTAGATTGAATGACTTGTGTGAGTCCAAATGTTTTTTTTTTTTTTTTTTTTTTACAACATGTTATGTAAACAGTGTTATAGTAGACTGGCCACATTTTATGTGAATCCTTTTTGAAAGTGAACTCTCCACCAGAAAAAAAACGTTTTAAAAAAAGATAGAGTACTGATTACATATATGCCCGCATATGCCCATAAATTAATTAGTACAATCTCTGTGTATGGGCACCTTAAGATCTACAGTTATAAAACTGTGGGTCATGGATCTCTAGTAAACAACATATATTTGCCAATTAGTGATGAGCGAAAACATTGACAGCCGTATGAAAATCGGTCTGCATTGGGAACTGGCATGGAGAACTGGGTGTAAAGCATGGACCACATTTATAGTTGGCTGTATGAGCAGGGTGTAGTGCATCAGCAATGCCACCCAGAAAGTGGATAATACAAGTGGCATGAATGGAGTACTGGAGTACTGAAAGGTGGTGGCCGCAGCAGGAGGAGGAGGCAGTGGGCCCTGAGAGGAAGTTTGGATGACATTGCTAGCTGGCAGCATTAGCTGGATGGACTACATCAGCAATGCCACCCAGAAGTGAACATACAAATATCATAAATACTATAGTTAAAGTAGGAGGGCCAGACCAAGATGCTGTGTGCACCAGCACTGCTGCTGTAGTCTGAGCTCTAGGAAGCAGTAGGAAGGCAGATTCGATTGTTTGTTTTCTTCATTAACTGGATGACAGGAAAGCCACCCATCTATCAATCTAAAGGTAGCCACACACGATACAATAAAATGATCCGATTTTACGGTAATTCGATAAAAACGATCGGATCTCCCGAAAAAAATTGAAAGCTTTTTTTTCATTCGACTGAAAAATCCATTCGGATTTCCCACTTTCTTCGATTTTTATTGATCCGGAATGCTAGATATTTTTCTTCAATCTTTCTAAAGATTGTATGGTGTGTGTTAGATTGCCAATTTATTGATATAATAATAATAATAATAATAATAATAATAATAATAATAATCCGAACATTTGTATAGCGCTTTTCTCCTGTTGGACTCAAAGCGCTCAAGAGCTGCAGCCACTGGGACGCGCTCAGGAGGCCAGCCTGCAGTGTTAGGGAGTCTTGCCTTGAACTCCTTACTGAATAAGTACTGACCCTAGCCAGGATCGAACCCTGGTCTCCCATGTCAAAGGCGGTGCCCTTATACACACCCTAGCAATTTTGTCAGAGTATCCAATCATTTTTATCATAATTGGGGAAAGATTGAACACAGGTGTGTGGTACAGTGCTCATATTTTTGAAATGTTACAATTAGTCAGAAAAATTGATTGCAATTCTTAAATTGAACAGATATTTAAAAAATTGTATGGTGTGTGGCCACCTTTATAATAACTAGCTAAAAATAATAGGCAAAGGCAACTGTCCCTTACAGTGTGGTGCTGTTGGGGATTTTCATCCGCAGTTGCCGGCCTCCTGGAAGGAGCAGAAATGTAAAGTACATTGCAAGCTGACTGCATGGCAAGTGTGACATTGACAATGAATACCACCCCTGTACATTGCAATAACTAGCAAAAAATTCAAGCGGGGCTGGCTCAACTAACAGTGTGTTGGTTAGAGTCACAGACTCAGTACAGGAGCAGTGTGGGTTCACAGAGGCGTCTTGGTTGGCCAGTGAGTCCTTGTGTCAGACAATCAATGATATCTGCAGTAGGGGGATAATAGTTGCTAGTAACCCACCTTTCATTCTTTTTCAAAAAGGTGAGGTGATTGACATTTTCAGGCTACAGTCATGAATAGTTGTTTGTGATCACTCCACCAGCAGCACTGAAGGTTGCTTAGGGACAGAACACTGGATGGTGGATATAAAAGAAGCTTGATGGCATACTGTGCCAGCGGCAGGCAAATTTCAAGCCTTTTGACCGAAAACTGAATGGTGTCACTACAGTCAGGACAAGCTGTCTCCTCATAACTGCAGTTGTCAACACGACTACGAGATAGAAAAGAGCCAACGTAACCTTGCACCATGCAGTTCACCAGTTCTCATCGGTTATGCCCCTTCTCTTTAGTTATTTTAGATGATCACATAAGGTTTCTCCAGGCAATCACCCCTGCCTTGGCCTAAAGTATATGATGTTTGGGACCTGTTTCCACTACTGCTGCTACTGCTACAGAGTCCCTATTAAAGCCTAGTAGGTGTGTCAGAAATAAAAAAAAAAAAAAAAAACAGGCTGAATTCCATCTGTAACCTCTGGAAATTTATGGGGCTGGCGATGTATGGTGACGGAGTGGGCGCTACCGCTATACGCTCCGGGTCCTCCGTACTTTCACAGCGGTGCAGGGGGACGCAGCGGCCGCCTGACACTATAACACCCGGATCCTCCGTACTTGTCCACATGTGCGCCGCTGGGGTAACAGTGCGGAGACAAGTAGGGAGGACTCGGAGTGTCATAGAGGCAGGCGGCTGCTGCATCCCCACGCAACTAAAACTAGGATTTTCTCAGATCCTGGGAAACTGGGTCTCTTTGGGAAAAACAGAAAGAGTGTTTTACATTTATTTTTGTACATAAGACCGTTCACTTTATTCTTCCTATCTATCGAGTGAGCTTGCAATGTCTCTGTAGGGTTTGTCACTTTGTGATTGGAATAATAACGAACTTTTATTAATGTATCATGCGGCTCTGGTGTGTTACAGACTGCAGACTATTGTCTGTCTCCATCAGTATTTAAAAGCATTAAAATCATAAATCTTCTATTTACTACTAATATGTAATATATATTAAATTACTACAATTGTAACCTTTCCTTCAGACATGACAATCAAAGTTATGACTAAAATTGGCTGTGTGTAAAGTGAATAGAGTTTATACAGTCATTTATCTGGCTAACAAAGTGAATGTAGAGAAAATAGGTTTAGAATATTTATCCAAATGTAAAAAATTAAGAAAAACAAAAGTTTGCTTTCTTAAAACAGAAAGAATTTGCTATAATTCAGGTTGGAGTGAGTTTGAGATGTCTCCCAGTGCATCACTGCTGAATATATGCAAATTAACCATTGTTACCCTTAGAAGCTAAACACACCTCCAGAACCGCTGGAATGCAATGATGTGTCAGCTTGTTAATTTGTACAGAGCCATAATAATCCAACATGTATACAGACTGTTTCAGATTGTTTGATCCTCATCAGTGCATGGCATGGATTAATTTGGCTCTATGGAGTAGGGCTTGTAAAAAATTAAGGTAAGCCTGAGGCTGCATTTCCACTTGTGCGGTGCGAATCGCCGCGGTAAAAATTCGCATGCGGATGCAAATTTCGCATGCGGATCTATACGATTTTTCATGCAAATTTAACCATGGCAGTGCTGGTGTGCTTTTCCATTGTTTCTATGCGAATTCGCATAAAAATTCGCATGAAAATTCGCATGCCCAAACCTCATGCGAATTTCCTATTAAATACATTGTATGAGATTCGTATAGCGGTATGCGGTATGCGAATTCTGATGGCTCTGCCATGCGAATTTTTTCTGCACAGAAAAACTCAAAGGAATCCTGACAAGTGGAAACAGTCCCATTCACTTGTATTGCTATGCGAATTTTCATGCGAAAAACGCATGCGAATTCGCTATAGTGGAAATGAGCCCTGA
The DNA here is from genome assembly GCF_040937935.1 of Hyperolius riggenbachi. Lineage (NCBI taxonomy): Eukaryota > Metazoa > Chordata > Amphibia > Anura > Hyperoliidae > Hyperolius > Hyperolius riggenbachi. The sequence continues at coordinate 183,048,621 of NC_090646.1, forward strand.
ATGATAAAGCACACAATTATTTTTGCTGTAATAATTGTTTTTACAATAACATTTTCTGTAACTAAGCAGTTTTTACCTTTCATCACTTGATTCTTCACCTTACTATATTCTTCTTTCCTGTTTACTGCCAGGAGATGGTGGTTCATTTTGCGCTAGCTCCTCTTGCTGGCAATCAATTCACTTTAAATTCTTCATCGCTACTGCCTTTCAGTCTTTCACCTCCTTTTCATCATCTTACAGTTGCCTTCTTTTCTACTATATTATCTTGCTTCTTAATGCAAGATATAAGCTCATTGCTCCAAGCATCATGATTCCTGATGTGCAGGGAGGGCCAGACGGTGCAGGTAACACGTTTGTAGACCAGAACATCCAGATACATCAAAAGACACAGATCACACTGTGTGCATTGCCCTTCAATCATTTATTATTAATCAGTGGAGAAGATATTTCTCCAAGATGGGCAAGATATTCCTCTTCAGTTATTTAAGATTCTCAGACACCACAAACATCATTGATATCAAGTATCAGAAATGAGTCCTACTTCATTAAGTGTGCCCACTGGGATATATATTTCATCTAAAATAAATTTACTGCTATACATGACTTGTCTTAATACATTCCAAAATCTATTGGCTGCCAGTAAACTTTTCTAACAATCACTGCTTATGAAGCAGAGGAGACCCCCTCCGGCACGCCCCCTCCTATAAGCCAATGAGGAGCGGCGAGCATCTCCTCTGACGTCAGCCGACCGGCCGGTCAGCTGACGCGCCTCCTCCCCGCATAAAGGTCCTGTCTGTGCGCGCGTGCGATAATGCAATCCTATGTGCAGCTGACAGACCTGTTCTCGGCGTGCTAGACGCCTGAGGCACGGATAGATTGCTAGGCAGGGAGCTGGAGGCAGCTGCGGTGGTAGCACTGTTCACCGCAGCTGCCTCTCCAACGTTTGTTACAGTGACACTACTAAAATGCGAGTGTATATTCTAATGACATCTAACCTTGACTAGCATCCCTCCAGTCTATTCTGAACTCACTTGCTTTACTTCTCTTCTCACTCCTCATCTGCTGCTCCTCTTCTTCTCTGCTTAGGATTATTATTTGATTCCCTGTTCTCATTTATTCCTCAAAATCACTCTCAAAACAGCTCATCTCCAGCTCAAAAACATATCTTGCATCAGAACTTTTCTCATTTAGGACACAACTAAAATGTTAGTACATGCTCTTATAGTATCTTGTCTGGATTATTGTAACATTCTACTTTGTGGACCACCAACTAACAGACTAGCATCCCTCCAGTATTTTCTGGACTCAGCTGCCTTTTTCTTCTTGCACCCCCTTTGCTACTCCTCTCTGTCAAGCTCTTCATTAGGACCCAATTAACCAGAGAATCCATCTCAAACTCTTAACTCTAACCTACAAAGCTCCCCATAATCTCTTTCCTCTGTACACCTCACTAGTTTCAACATACCACCCCAACCGCAATCTTCGCTCTGCACATGTATACCAGATTTCTTACACGCCTCACCCCTCTTCTGGGATCCCCTTCCAAAACACATAGTCACTCTCCAACTTTTGAAATGTTTAAAGGGACTCCGAGCTCACAATAAAAAAGAAAGTTGAACTCACCTGGGGCTTTCTCCAGCCCAGTGCTGGTCGGGAGGTCCCACGACGGCGTCCTGGCTCCTCTCCAACACCCCGATCCGGAATGGCTGACAGGCCGCAGCCCGGGCGACACTCTCCCGAGTGTCGGGCTGCTCCTTCCGCGTATGACGCGGATGCCGTCACACGCCGGCCGCTTTAATCGCGCATGCGCAGTACTTTCACGCCGGCCGCCGTGATGACGCGAGGCGGCCGGCGTGTGACGGCATCCGCGTCATACGCGGAAGGAGCAGCCCGACACTCGGGAGAGTGTCGCCCGGGCTGCGGCCTGTCAGCCATTCCGGATCGGGGTGTTGGAGAGGAGCCAGGACGCCGTCGTGGGACCTCCCGACCAGCACTGGGCTGGAGAAAGCCCCAGGTGAGTTCAACTTACTTTTTTATTGTGAGCTCGGAGTCCCTTTAAATGCTCCCTCAAAACTCACTTTTTCTTACAAGCATATGCTCTAAGCTATTTCCAATAAATTAACAAATATGCAGGACTCTAATAGCAATATTCAGAGTGTCTTCAAAATAATAATGCAGAATGGCTCCAAAACAATAGTGCAGAGTGGCTTCAAAACAATAATGCGATGTCACTCCAAAACAATAAAGAAGAGTGCCTTGCAAACAAGTTAGTCACTGCCCCCATACAAAGTAGAGTGGCCTCCTAGACAGACAGAATGCTTTCTTAATCAGGCAGAATACCTCCCATATAATAATGGGGCATTGCCCTCAAGCATTGCTGGCCAGTGGGACCTGCAAAAAGGACACTTCACAGAAGCAGCAGCACCAATCCTCCCATGCACCTCCTGGCTGGAGCTGCAAGAAGACCAGGTGATGCAGCTGGGCCTGGATAAATGCACAGGCAAACTGCACTGCTAGATGGATACGGAACTTGCTACATTGACCCTGATCTCCGTGTAGCGAGGGACTGTTTACAGTGAGTATGGCAACTCTTTTTCAGGTCCCCTGAACAACAATGTGTAGTTAAGACCTGCAAGTTGCAACTAATGAATTTTAGAGGAGAGTTTCGGGACCACTAAAGAAGTCCCAGCAGGCTGCATTTAGCCCACAGGTCTTCATTTGGGGACTGCTGCTTTAGATTGTAAGCGCTGTGTGTAAGAGCTGTGTTGTCTCCCTTTTATGCCTTGTATGCTGTTGTACATTTTACTAATCACAGTATATTTGTCATAGCTTATTAAGCTATCTCCCACGTCTGTATTAAGTAACAATCTCTGTATTTTTATGTATTCTAATGTCAGTACTTGTAGGTACCAATGTTTCTTTCTTACTTTGTACAGAGCCACGGAAGATGATGCACCGTATAAAATCATTAATGATAATGATACCAAGATAACGACCTCTAAAATCCTTTTCAAACCACTGGATGTTTTATAGTTACAGTATAATCTTGTTATAGTAAACTATAGTAAACTGACATAGTAATGGTACACATTGGCACAATTGACAAAGTTAGTGGGAGATGGAAGGTCCTCAAAAATGATTTTCAGGTACTTGGAGATAAACTTAAAGCAAGGACCTCCAAGGTGGTGTTTTCTGAAGTACTGCCAGTGCCACTTGCTACATCTGAGAGACAGAGGGAGCTTAGGGAGTTAAATAAGTGGCTGAAAAATTTGGTGTAGGAAGGAGGGGTTTGGGTTCCTGGAGACCTGGGCAGACTTTGCAGTCAGCTACAGGTTCTACAGCAGGGATGGGCTGCACCTTAATGGGGAGGATGCAGCTGCATTGGGGGAGAAGATGGCTAAACGGTTGGAGGAGATTTTAAACTAGGATCTGGGGGGAGGCGGGAGGGTAAAGTCTCAATATGTAGACAAGATAAGGTAAAAAGACAGTGGGAGCCTAACATTATAGAGGTGAAAAGGGGGGTGGGGACAGTGTAAAGAGTAAGGAGGTTGGTAAAACTTCAAGTAGCTCATTTCATGTAACCAAAATTGGAAAATGAGGTGGTGAAAACATAAAGTGCATGGTAACCAATGCTAGGAGCCTTGCAAATAAAATGGATGAACTAGAGTTCATTATGATTGACAAAACATTGTCGGAATAACCGAGACATGGTTTGATGAAAGCCATGACTGGATAGCGAATTTAGAGGGATACAATGTGTTTAGGAAGGATAGAACAGGGAAAAAAAGGTGGAGGGGTTTGTCTCTTTGCTCCCTGGCATTTTGAATCCCGCGGCCGCAAGGGTTTTTTTTAACCTAATTTTTTTTATCATGTAGTTAGCCTAGCGTTAGCTACATGATTCCTCCCTCCCTACGGCGTCCGCCCGTCCCCTCCAATCGCCGCCAGCGATCACGCCCATCAGGAAATCCCGTTCAGAACGGGATTTTCTGCAGGGCTTCTCCCGTCGCCATGGCAACGAACGGAATGACATCATCGACATCGTGATGTCACAGGGAGTCCCGATTACCCCATAGCGCAGCCTGGCGGTGATTGGCCAGGCTGCGCAAGGGGTCTGCGGGGGGGGGGGGGGGGGGGGAGGCCCCTCTTTCGCATCGCGGTAGCGGCGGATTGGCGGTGAGCGGCGGCAAGCGGAGAAACACGCAGCTAGCAAAGTGCTAAAAAAAAATAATATTCAAATCGGCCCACCAGGGCCTGAGCGGTGCCCTTCGGCGTTACTGGACAAGCGGAGCTCGTCCGCTACACTAAGGAGGTTTAGAATTCTTTTACAGCTGTCCTGAACGATGAGATGGAGGAAGATTGTGAAGATGTGGAGTCTGTTTGGGTAAATATTCATGGTGGAAATAAAGGTTGCCAATTGCTTATTGGGGTATGCTACAGGCCACCACATATTCATGAAGCTGCAGAACTGCAATTACTACAGCAGATTGAAAAAGCTGCAAGTAAAAATGAGGTCATAGTTATGGGTGACTTCAACTTTCCAGACATTGACTAGAGTATTGAGGCTACCCATTCTGGTAAAAGCAGCAGATTTCTGGCATCACTACAGGAAAATTACTTGACTCAAAAGGTAACGGAACCAACTAGGGGGAATGCGTTACTGGATTTGATCATTTCTAATAGACCAGATAATGTATCAAATGTGCAGGTTCAAGAACATTTGGGAAATAGTGATCACAACATGACAACGTTTCATCTGGTGACTGATAGGCCACGGGGCAGCGGGACCACTAAAACTATGAATTTTAGAAAAGCAAAGTTCAATCAACTCAGGCAGGCACTAAGTTTGGTGAACTGGGATAATGTACTACAAGGAGAGGACACTGAAGGGAAATAGCAAGCTTTTAAACTTATTCTCAATCAATATTGTAGTATGTATATGTATCCCATATGGAAACAAAATGTCTAGGAATAAAAAAAAGGCCTCTATGGATGAATTGAAAGGTTATAGATAAAATTAAGGGGGAAAACAATGCCTATAAGGTCCTAAAACAAGAGGGGACCGAGGCTGCATTAAGCAATTATAAGGAGTGCAATAAAAGTTTTAAAAAAGAAATTAGGCTGGCAAAGATTGAAGCTGAAAATCAAATCGCTAGGGATATCAAATCTAACCCAAAGAAGTTTTACAAGTACATCAACTCTAAAAAAAGAAAGGTTGACTGTATTGGACTCCTAAAGGATAAGGGTGAAAACTCAATGGTGGATGACCAAGGTAAAGCAGAGTTATTAAATGCTTTCTTTGCTTCTGTCTTCACAAGGGAAACATCACTGTTGCAAATTACAGATGGAGAAGAGTCTCAATCTTCCAACTGTTATATTAAATACTTAACGCAGGAAGAAGTGAAGGCAAGACTAAATAAATTAAAAATAGACAAGGCACCTGGCCCGGATGGCATGCATCCTCGGGTCCTAAGGGAATTAAGGTCAGTTATAGATAAACCCCTTTATCTTATCTTTTGTGACTCTCTTTCAACTGGCAGAGTCCCAGTGGATTGGCGTACAGCCCACATTTTCCTATTATTTAAGAAGGGCAAAAAATCAGCTCCAGAAAATTATAGATCTGTAAGCTTAACATTAGTTGTATGCAAACTATTTGAGGGGTTACTAAGATATACTATACATGACTTCATAGTAGAAAATCTTATTTCTCAGCATCAACATGTGTTTACTAAAGACAGGTCCTGTTTGACTAACATGCTCAGCTTTTATGAGGTAGTGAACGCTAATGTGGATATTGGGAATGCTGTAGATGTGATATACTTGGACTTTGCAAAGGCCTTCGACACTGTTCCACACAAAAGTCTGGTGCAAAAGTTGAGCATGCAAGGACTGGGGAAGAGTCTGTGTGCATGGATAGGGAACTGGCTAATGGACAGAAAACAAAGAGTTGTGGTCAATGGATCATACTTAAAATGGGTGACTGTTATCAGTGGGGTCCCACAGGGGCCTGTACTGGGTCCAGTGCTCTTCAATTTATTTATTAATGATCTAGTAGATGCAGTAGTAAGCAATGTTGCTATTTTTGCAGATGATACAATATTGTGCAGAATCATCAACTCTCGGGAAGATAGGAACATATTGCAACAGGATCTGGATAGGATGGCTATATGGGCACATAAATGGCAGATGAAATTCAATGTTGAAAAATGTAAAGTCATGCATTTTGGTCGTACTAATAGTCTAGCACCATACAAAATAAATGGGATACAGTTGGGGACATCAAACTTGGAGAAGGACTTAGGAGTACTCATCGACAACAAGTTAAATAATCGTACTCAATGCCAAGCCGCTGCAGCTAAAGCTAACAAAATTTGGGGATGCATTAAAAGGGAAATAAAAACTCGAGATGCTAGCATAATATTGCCCCTGTTTAACTCTCTAGTAAGGCCACATCTGGAATATGGAATTCAGTTCTGGGCACCACATTACTGGTAAGATATTGCAGTTTTAGAGCAGGTGCAGAGACGAGCAACAAAATTGATACGTGGGAAAGGTCTCACTTACCAAGAAAGGTTAGATAACCTGGGTTTATTTAGTCTAGAGAAAAGATGCCTTAGAGGGGATCTAATTAACATGTATAAATACATCAGAGGGCAATATAAAAGCTTTTTGTCCCTAGGCCTTCTCAAAGGACTAGAGGACATGATCTGCTCATGGAGGAAAAACGTTCTTGACATTTATTTAGGAAAGGGTTCTTTACAGTAAGAGTGATTAAGATGTGGAATGCATTGCCACAGGAAGTAGTCAGTGGCGGCACCACGCTGGGGCTTACCCAGGCTTCAGCCCCAGCTGGCGACTCATTAGCCCCCCTAAAAGCCCCCCCCCCGCCGCGTCCGACCCGACCTTGCTTACTGGCTGCACTGCCTGCAAGGACGAGCCTACTGACGATAAGCCTGCGGCTGGGAGTGTCTGAATGGGAGGAGCTGAGGGCTTGGGCTGGCGCTGACTGTCACCACACACCAGTCACCGCCGCCCCGACCCGGGTGCTGGAGACAGACAGTATAGTACGCGCTACGCGTCACGTATCTTGCGGCGGCATGCAGGGATCACGTGACGTGCAGCGTGCTCTCCTCCTCGCCCGCGGTAGTTGCGCCGCCCCCCCCCCCCCGCATAGCCAGTCACACCGTCCGACCCAGTGGCAGTGAGTGTGACCTCCCCAGGCCCCAGCCAGCCCCAGCAGGCAAGGTGGCACCCACGGTGGTCTGGTCAGCAGCAGCACACACAGGTCCAGAGACTCAGAGAGGCTACTGCAGTCTGCAGCTCAAGGTGGGTGTCCTGCTGTCCTCCTGTTCACTACTCCGGCAGCCAGCCAAATTGTTTTTTGCACCAGTCCATGCACTGCAGGCAGCCACAGGCCTGAGCTGCCTTCCTGAGCCTAGCACCAGCACAGCCAAGTGGCACCACCAACCACCAGGACTGGGGGGCCCCAGCCCACCCACCACCAGCCAGGAGCCAGGCCTTAGCTGCCCTGGGGCCCCCAGCCTACCACTGCACCAGCCAGGCCTTAGCTGCCCTGGGGCCCCCAGCCTACCACTGCACCAGCCAGGCCTTAGCTGCCCTGGGTCCCCGAGCCTACCACCGCACCAGCCAGGCCTTAGCTGCCCTGGGGCCCCCAGCCTACCTACCACCACCAGCCAGGCCTTAGCTACCCTGGGGCCCCCAGCCTGCCACCAGCCAGGCCTTAGCTGCCCTGGGGCCCCCAGCCTACCTACCACCACCAGTCAGGCCTTAGCTGCCCTGGGGCCCCCAGCCTACCTACCACCACCAGCCAGGCCTTAGCTGCCCTGGGGCCCCCAGCCTACCTACCACCACCAGCCAGGCCTTAGCTGCCCTGGGACCCCCAGCCTACCACCGCACCAGCCAGGCCTTAGCTGCCCTGGGGCCCCCAGCCTACCACCACCAGCCAGGCCTGAGCCCTTCCTCCCAGCCCAACACCACCAGCTAGGCCTGAGGTGCCCTGGAGCCCCCAGCCCACTGCCACCAGCCAGGCCTGAGCTGCCCTGGGGCCCCCAGCCCACCGCCACTAGCCAGGCCTGAGCTGCCCTAGGGCCTCCAGCCCACCACCAGCAGCCAGGCCTGAGCTGCCCTGGGGCCCCCAGCCCACCACCACCAGCCAGGCCTGAGCTGCCCTGGGTCCCCTAGACCACCACCACCAGCCATGCAGGCCTGAGGCCGCCCACCACCAGTCAGGATTGAGGTGCCCTGGGGCCCCCAGCCCACCACCACCAGCCTGACTACATATACTGGGAAGAGCTATACGCCTGGCTACATATACTGGGGACAGCTATACACCTGGCTACCTATGCTGGGGACACTGGCTGTCTGTCATTATATGCATTTACTTGTGAAAAGTTTTCGCTTATGTGCATTTACTGGGGAAATGCTATCTGTCATTATGTGCATGAACTGGTGAAAAGTTGTTTTTTATGTGCATTTACTGGGGAAATGCTGTCTGTCTCTTATGTGCATTTACTGGTGAAAAGCTGACTCTTATGTGCATTTACTGGTGAAAGGCTATCTGTCAGTATGTGCGTTTACTTCATTTTTTTTATGTAACTACGTTAGCTGGTACGACTACATTACAGTTAGCCCCACCCACATGACGTCATGACCACGCCCAATTTTTGTCATCCCCCCCCCGCCAAGCCTGGCCTGCCAGCCCTTGTGCCCCCTTTGAGCCCCCCCAAAAATCTGAAGCTGGAGCCGCCACTGGAAGTAGTTATGGCAAATTCTATACCTGCATTTAAAGGGGGCTTAGATGCTTTCCTTGCATTGAAAGAGATCCATGGCTACAATTACTAGGAATGCCCAATGATTTTATCTGATTGCCATCTGGAGTCGGGAAGGAATTTCTTTCCCTTTTGGGGCTAATTGGACCATGCCTTGTAAGGGTTTTTCGCCTTCCTCTGGATCAACAGGGATATGTGAGGGAGCAGGCTGGTGTTGTACTTTGTTCTCTGGTTGAACTCGATGGACGTATGCCTTTTTTCAACCCAAATAACTATGTAACTATAGTATAACTTTTATAAGTATACGGTAGTAAATCCTGGAATAGTAAGCCCTGATATAATAGAGCTTCGCTTATAGGGAACCTGTTTTTGGCCCATGCGGTATTCTGTATCCTGCTATAGTGGAAAGTGAGTGGGCACATGTGTCGTATGTCAGTCGGAGACCTATAAGCGTGGTTGGTGGTGGGCAGGCTGGCAGCAACTTGTGTCTTGCTCACTATCTGCACACTGCTCTGGGCTGGGGCTGCGTGGATTACCTCAAAATCACCAGCCGGTGAGACCTATGCTTCCTGTGTAAGGGCTGGTTCACACTACAAGAGCTTCTTCTAAACAGTTGTGATTTTAAAAACTCTTGCTTATGTATTGCTATGTGTGTGATCTCACTGGAGCATTGTGAGTTTATAATAATCCCCATAGCATTGCATTAGCAAGAGCTTTTAAAATCACTAGTGCTTAAAAGCTCTTGCAGTGTGAACCAGCCCTAAATTGCCACCTGATTACGAGTGATGCGCACAAATTTCACATAATCATAATTTCACATCGTAATTTGCAATTACGATGCAAAATCTTGTGAAAAATTGTAATTTATTTCATTTGAAACTGTAATCAGAAAACATAATTTCACAATTTTGTATAATGTTTGCATAATTACGTAGCGACTTCAGTGGTTACTAACAAAGCCCCCATACATGCTAGCATCACCAAAATCACTACCTATGTTAAGGGGAATTATGTTAAGGTGAATAATGGGATTAAGTAAAAAAAAACAAAAAACCTTGTTTTTTGTGAAATTGATTTTGAATATGCAAATGAAAAAATGTGTTTCAACTGTTTGCAAAAACAAACAAACACTCAACACAAAACCAAGGTTTTATTGGAAAACATTTTTTGTCTTGTTCCCACTATTCCTCTTAACATAGGTAGTAATTTTGGTGACAATAGCATGTATGAGGCCCAGGGTCGGGCTGAGGCAAAGGCTGGAGAGGCTCCAGCCTCAGGGCGCAGTGTAGGAGGGGGCGCACAATTCATTCAGCTGTCATTCCTAATTCTGTATGAAGCAGAAAGAAATAAGAAAAGGGGATACACAGCAGTGACTGCAAGCCAGATAACTAGATATTAAGGTGTTGGGGAGGTTGTGGGCCCTGTGGCCCTCTTAGTCTAATAGCAATCAGTGTGTGACAGCTGGGGTAGGAGGGATGGAGGGGCGCACTTTGGTGTCTCAGCCTTGGGTGCTGGAGGACCTTGTCCCTGCTCTGATGAGGCCTTTGCTATTAACTGCTAAAGTCAGCACAAAATTATGCAAAGATTACATTAAATTATGAATGGATTAGACAAAATCAATTGAATTTCCAAATTGTAATTACGTATGGCGTAATTGCAAACATTTTAGCATTTAGCAGATTAGGGTCATCACTTCTGATCACCGAGGGCATTGCCTGTCATCTGTGACTTGCTTGTGCATGGCTGCAATGCTACAGTATCATCCAGGCAGCGCAAAACTGTGGACTGAGGAGCACACTATATTGTAAGTACTGTACCTGTATTAACTGGTGAGTGCTTTGTGTGCAAGCTATTGCATGACTACTGTATGCAAATCCCTGCATTAAGAAAAAATGACTCCCAATTATTGACTGACTTAAGATACAGTCAGGTGTCTAGTCCTGGGAAAAGAAGTGAGTGGACTCACTTGGAGAACCTCTGCACCAAAAATGGGCGTGGTCAAGCACGCCGTGGGCATGGTCATGGGTGGGGCCAAATGTATATGACCTTAGCAGTGATGTAAAAGGTCTGCCGAGGAAGTTTGAGCTCTGCCATATTGTATCCCCCAAAAATAGATGTCATCTGACATCATTTCACCAAAAAGACACGTAATCTGGTAGAAGTTCCTCCAAAATACAGATAATATGGAAGTGGTTCCCCCAAAATAGACAATGTAGCAGCAGCAGTTCCACCAACATACACATAATTTGGAAGCAGTTCCCCAAAATACGCGAAACATGGCAGCGGATCACCCAAAATACACGTAACACCCAAAGGACATATAATCTGGCAGTAGTGGTCCCCCAAACATACACAACCTGGCAGCAGTTCCCCAAAATACACGTAATCTGGCAGCAGCCGTTCCCCTAACATACACATAATCTGGCAGCTGTTCCCCAAAATACATAACAGCGGTTCCATAAAAATGCAGATAATCTGACAGCAGTTCCCCCAAAATAGGTACCCCCAGGTAGCCAGGTCTATAGGTGTCCCCAGTATAAGTAGCCATGAGTATAGTAGTCCCCAGTATATGTAGCCAGAGGTATAGTTGCCTAGTATATGTAGCCAGGGGTATATGTGCCCAGTATATGTAGGCAGAGGTATATATGCCCAGTATATGTCGCCAGGGGTATATGTGCCCAGTCAGGGCTATAGTAGTCCCCAGTATATGTAGCCAGGTGTAGATGTCCCCAGTATATGTAGCCAGGTGTATATGTGCCCAGTATATGTAGCCAGGGCTATATATGCCCAGTATATGTAGCCAGGGGTATATATGCCCAGTATATGTAGCCAGGGGTTTATGTGCCCAGTATATGTAGCCAGGGCTATATATGCCCAGTATATGTAGCCAGGGGTATATATGCCCAGTATATGTAGCCAGGGGTATATGTGCCCAGTATATGTAGCCAGGGCTATATATGCCCAGTATATGTAGCCAGGGGTATATATGCCCAGTATATGTAGCCAGGGCTATATATGCCCAGTATATGTAGCCAGGGGTATATATGCCCAGTATATGTAGCCAGGGGTATATGTACCCAGTATATGTAGCCAGGTGTATATGTCCCCAGTATATGTAGCCAGGTGTATATGTGCCCAGTATATGTAGGCAGGGGGATATGTGCCCAGTATATGTAGTCAGGGGTATATGTGCCCAGTATATGTAGTCAGGGGTATATGTGCCCAGTATATGTAGCCAGGTGTATATGTCCCCAGTATATGTAGCCAGGTGTATATGTGCCCATTATATGTAGGCAGGGGGATATGTGCCCAGGTAGCCAGCAGGAGGGGAGTAGCGCAGAGAAGGTGAGCTATGGGGACAGCGGGGATGGGCGGACATCTCCCCCCCATCCCTCACCTTCGTGCTCCCCTTCCTGCCTCTCCCCTCCAGTGTTGTGAAGTGGGCGGAAAGTGGGCGGAGACTTACCTCGTTCCAGCCGCAAGGGACGCTCCGCTCTGTGTGCGGCTAGTCTGGTCTTCTAGCCGCACACAGAGCGGAGCGTCCCTTGCGACTGGAACGCGGAAAAACTCTGCCCACTTTCGCCACCGGGTCCGACACTTCACAACACTGGTGGGGAGAGGCAGGAAGGGGAGCACGAAGGTGAGGGATGGGGGGGGGGCGGAGATGTCCGCCCATCCTCGCTGTCCCCATAGCTCGCTTTCTCTGCTCTGCTCCCCTCCACACAAGCCAAGAATAAGTGGGTGGACGCCGTTCACCCGCGTCCACGCAGGACTCGACCCCTGGATACAGTACTATAGTATATTTAATGTGCTTGACAACAAATTCTTTTATTGTAAACTTCTGATATTGTAAACTAATTTGCTCAGTCCCTTGGAGTTTAGTTTAAAGGGATTTTCCTGTATTAGTGTTTAGTATGCTGTCCACAAAGCTTTATAGAAACATAAATCTGTGTGCTGCTCATCTGTGTGCTATACCTGTACAGTTCTATTCTCAGATCATTTGTTCTTTTTAACATTTAATCAGTTTACTACTCAGCTCTACAATTCTAGTGTCCTCGCCTGCACTCTGCAACCAAGACTTTGCCTGTAACATCACGGCCAAAATTAAGAAAAATGGATCTAGAAGGTAAATCACAATCAACCAGTGCTTGTTCTAAAGCTTTGAAAGCAGCAATCGGGGCCAGAAAGCACAACACAAAAGGGTATATAGGGGCATATAGATAACCACTGCAGGATCCAATGCCTGATATTCTATCTGCGGCCTTCGGCGTCAAAATATTGCCATTAATAGCCGCTAATCACAGCTACTAACATTACCGCCTATGTCTGAAAAAAATATTGTCTGGTAAAGTTAGGTGTTAAGCATGGGGGGAGAGGGAGTTAAGGTTAGGTACCACCAGATGAGTTAGGGTTAGGCAATGCCAAAGAGGGTCCTAAGTGGCACCACCAGGGGGAATCGGTTAGTGTTAGGGGTTTTTAGAGGAAGGGCTAATGTTAGGATAAGGTTAGGTTATAGTCAAATATTGGTAAAGAGTATAATACTTTACTATCAGAATTAACTAGTAGAACATCAGTCATTTTTCTGATATTATACTTGCAGCTATCTCCAAAGCCCATTTTACCAAGGGCCTTTTTTTTACATGTACACCAATCAGCACCCATTCTGTCTAATGCAGGGATGTCAAACTCAAATACAAAGTGGGCCGCAATTGTGCACTGGGACCTAGTCGCAGGCCAACCTCAATGCCTACTGGCCTCCTTCCTCCCTTATAAAGTTCTCAGGTGTCTAATGGCCCCCCTTTCAACCCCTACACAGTTCCCAGGTGTCTACTGGCCCTCCCTCCCCTATACCGTTCCCAGGTGTCTAGAGGCCTCCACCCTCCCCTATACAGCTCCCTAGTGTTTAGTGCTTCCCCCCTACCTCCCCATATGGCTTCCCTGGTGATCTAGGGCTTCACATCCAAGATGGCTTCCCTGGTGGTCTAGAGTGGGCCAAACATAATGCAAAGTGGGGAAACCACTTGAGGGCCAAATTTTATGACTCTGAGGGCCAGTTTTGGCCCATGGGCCGGAGTTTGACATGTATGGTATAATGGAACACTTCTTTATTTGGCAAATATAAATAAATACTTGTTATTAAATCCCCAGCATGATATGTTTACATCTAAGAGTATAATATATGATTTGGTTAGTGCAGGTGTTTCTGTTTGTATATTTAATATACATTCTTATGTGGTCCACTTTAAAAAAATATTTATTTCAGCAAATCTTATGAAGCAGTGAACAGATTGGTAACAGTTAAAAGTAAGGAACTAAAACAACATCTATATATTTGGAATTGTATGCCACATTAGAAATGTAAATACCGTTCAAGGCCTAGAAACATATCCAACTATGAATACCGATTAGAAGGAAGAGGAGATCACACAGGGTATAATAAGAAACAAATATTTGTGTTGTAATTCAGAGTATGAATTGAAATCCTCAATTTTCTGCTTGCACAGATATGAAATGCGCTGGGTAATGGCCATTGCTATGGATGCCCTGTGGCTGTGTACAACTCTGATTCTGATTCCTGCCTGTGCATTACGTCTGGAAACTAAAGGGATTGTGTGCTAAACATTAATTTAATCATGTGTCTTGCAAGTTTTCCCTTCCCAAAGATTTTTTAAACTACGACTGTGTATTTGCATATCCAGCAAGCAGAGTGCTGACAGCCTGATTGCTTCTGAATATGTGAGGAATAGTGTTGGAGGAGAAGGGAAAATGGAAATCCTTGACCTCTATAAATTTGTAATGCTTTTTTGTCATCAGAGCATAAAAACATTAATATCTCTGCCAAGCTTGGAGAATAATGCGCAGGATCCTTCTACAGCGGACTTTCCCATTGTTGGCTTTTTTTTTAAGGGTCCATTGCCAGAAGTGAACATGTTACATAATGGATAATGCATCCATCTCTTTCTACTGACGCAACAGAGTGAGGGCAACACTGTTCTGCAATTCTTGGTGCAAATTAACAATATAAGCAAATCAAAAGTGGAACAGTGCCCACAACAGTTTTTTTTTCTTTCATTTTGATCTGGGATGGAAAGGTTATTGCCATGTTTCTCTTGCTCTTGTTAGCTGCCTGTGCCACGCTCAAGGTGCATTCACAAAGATTACTATTCACAATGAGTGGGACTAGATCTCTTAAGGTGGCCATTAATGATCCAATCTTTTTCATTCAATCAGGGGCATAATTAGAAGTCCCCGGGCCCCCCTGCAAGAATTTGAGTGCCTCCCCTCCCCCTGGGGCAAACTCAGGGCCGTTTTGGGGGGCAGGAGGGGTCGCAGCATGACGGGAGAGCTTTTCACATCAGCGGGGAGGGGGACAGTCCCCCCCTCCATCACCTCGGGCTCTCCCTTCTGCGCTCCCCTCCTGCATCTATCTAAGGGGCAGCAGCAGCGGCGGAAGCTATAATCACCTCCATCCACCACGGAGGTCTCCGATCTGCAAGGGCTTCACATCACGTAATGTGAAGCCCTTGCAGATCGAAGACCTCCGTGGTGAATGGAGGTAATTATAGCTGCTGCCGCCGCCGCTGCTCCCCCCCCCCCCCGCTGATGTGCAAAGCTCTCCCCTCATGCTACGACCCCTCCTGCCCCCCCAAAACGGCCCTGAGCGGGCTTCCCCCCCCCCTTCCCCGTGGTGCCAGGGGCTGCTTCCCCTATTGTTACGCCAGTGCATTCAATTCTACGAAATCTATGTAGTATAAGGATAAATTGAGTGAATATATTGAATGGATAATTTAGGCAGTTTCCTTATATTACATAGAATTGGTAAGATTGGATGAAAAAAATGGATCATAAGTGGCCACCATTAAAGGGAACCTAAACTGAGAGGGATATGGATGTTTCCTTTTAAACAATACCAGTTGCCTGGCCGTCCTGTTGAACTCTTTGTCTGCAGTAGTGGCTGAATCACACACCTGAAACAAGCATGCAGCTAATCCAGTCTGACTTCAGTCAGAGCACCTGATCTGCATGCTTGTTGAGGGGTTGTGGCTAAAAGCATTAGAGACACAGGATCAGCAGGAGAGTCAGGCAACTGGTATTATTTTAAATGGAAAAATCCATATCCTTCTCAGTTTAGGTTCCCTTAAAGAGGAACTCCAGTGAAAATAATGTAATAAAAAATGCTTCTTTTTTTGCAATACTTACAAATTATTTAGTCAGTGTTTGACCATTGAAAAATCTTTTAAATCCGTGCTTTACATTCTGACATTTATCACATGGTGACATTTTTACTGCTGGCAGGTGATGTAGCTGCTGCTTGCTTTTTTTGGCAGTTGGAAATAGTGATGCTCAAATACCCCTTTTTAAAATTCGAGTTTGGTCGAATTCGAATAGTAAATTATTCGAGGTCAGTCGAATATTCGAGTCGAATAATTTTTACTATTCGATTCGACCTCGGACTTCGAGCTCACTATTCGAGTCGGTATTCGAGCTCACTATTCGAGCTGACTATTCGAATTGGCCTTAAATAGCTTCCAACACTTGTTTTGAGGGTGAATGATGCAAGAAACATCTTTTTTTCCAAGTAACAACAGCAAGTGATTATGTGGGGATGTTCCTTTAAAAAAAAATGTGGAAAGAGAAGTTGTGTCCTAAATTTTGTTCAGTAGTGTTACTGTATATACTTGTTCTTCTTCTTCTTTATCGTTCTTCTTCTTCTTCTAGATCTTCTTCTTCTATATCTTCTTCTTCTTCATCTTCTTCTTCTTCTTCTTCATCATCTTCTTCTTCTTCTTCTTCATCATCTTCTTCTTCTTCTTCTTCATCATCTTCTTCTTCTTCTTCTTCATCATCTTCTTCTTCTTCTTCATCATCTTCTTCTTCTTCTTCATCATCTTCTTCTTCTTCTTCTTCATCATCTTCTTCTTCATCTTCTTCATCTTCTTCTTTATCTTCATCTTCTTCATCTTCTTCTTCTTCTTCTTCTTCTTCATCTTCTTCTTCTTCTTCTTCTTCATCTTCTTCTTCTTCTTCTTCTTCATCTTCTTCTTCTTCATCTTCTTCTTCTTCATCTTCTTCATCTTCTTCTTCTTCTTCTTCTTCTTCTTCATCTTCTTCTTCTTCATCTTCTTCTTCTTCATCTTCTTCTTCTTTTTCATCTTCTTCTTCATCATCTTCTTCATCTTCTTCTTCATCTTCTTCTTCTTCATCTTCTTCTTCTTCTTCTTCTTTATCTTCTTCTTCTTTTTCATCTTCTTCTTCATCATCTTCACGTATTTCTCTTTTCAATTTTTTTTTAAAGAAATGCAGCTATTTTTGAGCGTAACAAATAGCTGGTGGGCGCACGCATGTTGGAAGCGCCATTGTATGTGCTCCCTGGCAGTGGAAACACAAAGACAGCAGGAGGTAAATTCAGCAGCAGGAGGAGGAGGATGAGTGTGTGGCAGCAGGCAGTCAATGAGGCAGGCAGCTCGCCGTGACATAATAGCCCTGGTACCTAGCGGTGATACCAGGGCTGTAAATAAACACAACAGGAGGTCCCAGACAGCGGTCGTGCAGCCCACATTGTGTCCAATACACAACTGGGACAACACAGTTTTCAACCCGGGCACCTCAGAAAAATTAAACCTTTTTTTTTTTTTAATGGTTTGTTTGGTTTTGGTTTTGCAACCAATATAGCTATTGTTTGACGTAATAGCTGGTGGCAGAGTGGCAGCAGAAGGTAATTCTGTGTACCCTGGCAGTGGGAAACACAGACAGACAGCAACAGCAGCAGGAGGAATGGAGGAGTAATGTGAGCAGCTATTGTTTGACGTAATAGCTGGTGGCAGAGTGGCAGCAGAAGGTAAATCATCTGTGTAGTGTACCCTGGCAGCAGGGCCGGGCCGAGGCATAGGCTGGAGAGGCTCCAGCCTCAGGGCGCAGTGTCGGAGGGGGCGCACAATTCATTCAGCTGTCATTCCTAATTGTGTTTTAAGCAGAAAGAAATAAGAAAAGGGGATACATAGCAGTGACTGCAAGCCAGATAACTAGATATTAAGGTGTTGGGGAGGTTGTTGGACCTGTGGCCCTCTTAGTCTAATAGCAATCAGTGTGTGGTGGGCGGGATGGAGGGGCGCACTTTGGTGTCTCAGCCTTGGGTGCTGGAGGACCTTGTCCCAGCTCTGCCTGGCAGTGGGAAACACAGACAGACAGCAGCAGCAGCAGCAGCAGCAGGAGGAGGTATGGAGGAGCAGTGTGAGTGTGGCAGCAGGTAGGCAGCGTGACATAATAGCCCTGGTACCTAGCGGTGATACCAGGGCTGTAAATAAACACAACAGGAGGTCCCAGACAGCGGTCGTGCAGCCCACATTGTGTCCAATACACAACTGGGACAACACAGTTTTCAACCCGGGCACCTCAGAAAAATTAAACCTTTTTTTTTTTTTTTAATGGTTTTTTGGTTTTTGGTTTTACAACCAATATAGCTATTGTTTGACGTAATAGCTGGTGGCAGAGTGGCAGCAGAAGAAGGTAATTCTGTGTACCCTGGCAGTGGGAAACACAGACAGACAGCAGCAGCAGGAGGAGGAATGGAGGAGTAGGCGAGCAGCTATTGTTTGACGTAATAGCTGGTGGCAGAGTGGCAGCAGAAGGTAAATCATCTGTGTACCCTGGCAGTGGGAAACACAGACAGACAGCAGCAGCAGCAGCAGGAGGAGGTATGGAGGAGCAGTGTGAGTGTGGCAGCAGGTAGGCAGCATGACATAATAGCCCTGGTACCTAGCGGTGATACCAGGGCTGTAAATAAACACAACAGGAGGTCCCAGACAGCGGTCGTGCAGCCCACATTGTGTCCAATACACAACTGGGACAACACAGTTTTCAACCCGGGCACCTCAGAAAAATTAAACCTTTTTTTTTTTTTTTAATGGTTTTTTGGTTTTTGGTTTTACAACCAATATAGCTATTGTTTGACGTAATAGCTGGTGGCAGAGTGGCAGCAGAAGAAGGTAATTCTGTGTACCCTGGCAGTGGGAAACACAGACAGACAGCAGAAGGGCAGTACACAGCAGCCCACTGTAGGTGTAAAATGTGTGGCTGCAGGCGACGTAATAGTCAAAGTGAACCAGGCTGGCTTAGTGAGCAGGAGCCAGGAGGTGGTAAAGGGTGGTAAGGCACATTAACGATGGTTCCGGCAGCCAGTTCATGTCCCCCTCTCGCCGACAACAGGGGCCAGGAACTCGCCTTCCACCCACGCCTGGTTCATCTTGAGAAACGTCAGTCTGTCCACAGACTTGTGAGACAGACGTGAGCGTTTCTCGGTGACCACGCCACCAGCTGCACTGAAGCAGCGCTCGGACAGCACGCTGGAAGGGGGGCAGGACAGCACTTCCAGGGCGTACTGCGCCAGCTCGCTCCAGATCTCCATGCGCTTGACCCAATACTCCATGGGATCAACAGGGGCATCGCTGTCAAGCCCGCTGTACGACCCCATGTAGTCAGCCACCATGCGGGTCAGGCGCTGGCTGTGACCGGAGGAGGATGCTGCTGCATGCATCTCCTCTCTAGTCACTGCTGCCGGAGCCTCTACAGTCCTGTAGAGCTCGTGGCTGAGAGACAGCAGGTCTGTGGGGCGCTTGCTGCTGCTGGATGCAGGCACCTGCTGCTGCCTCTGTGCTGGCTGCTGGACAGTGGGGGTGGAAGGCTGGGGGAAGGCTTCCTCCAAGCGCTCAACAAGGGCCTGCTGCAAGCTCCTTATTTGTTGCGCTGGGTCTCCTCCTGCAGGCGGCAGGAACTGGCTCAACTTCCCCTTGAGGCGTGGGTCCAACATCATGCTGATCCAGATCTCCTCCCTCTGCTTCATCTGGATCACCCTGGGGTCCCTGCGCAGGCACGTCAGCATGTGCGCTGCCATTGGGAAGAGGCGGGCCACGTCTGCTGGCACATCGACGTCAGTGCTGTCCTCATCCTCCTCCTCTGCCGCCTCATCCTCTCTCCACCCCCGCACCAACTCAGCTGCGCTGTGCTGATCCCCCTCATCAGCAGCCAGGTCAGGGACCTCCACCAAGTCCTCCTCCTCCTCCTCCCCCTCAGAGGTGGACTGCGCAGCTGGTTGCCGCTCCTGCTGGTCCAAGGCTGCCGCTCCCTGTTCCAGCAAAGCATCGAGGGCCCTCTTCAGCAGAGAAACCAGGGGCACCCACTCGCAGACCATAGCATGGTCCCTGCTCACCATGTTTGTGGCCTGCAGGAAGGGAGCCAGCACAAAGCACACCTGCTGCATGTGCCTCCAGTCATCATCGGGGACGATGGACGGGATGTTGCTGGTCTTGTCCCTTCTCTGAGCTGCGGAAACAGTGGCCAGGGCAAGGTACTGGTTGACAGCGTGCCTCTGTTCAACCAGACGCTCCAACATCGCCAGGGTGGAGTTCCAGCGAGTCGGAACGTCAAGGATCAGCCGATGGCGTGGCAGATCCAGCTCCTTTTGCACGTCTTCCAGGCTCGCACAGGCTGCAGCCGAGCGCCGGAAGTGACGCACAACATTCCTTGCCGTTTCCAGCAGTTCGCCCATCCCCTGGTAGGTGCGCAGGAACTTCTGCACCACCAGGTTCAGCACGTGGGCAAGACAGGGGATGTGGGTCAGGTTTCCCCTGTCTATTGCGGCAACCAGATTGGCCCCATTGTCGGCCACCACCTCTCCGACTCTGAGGCCTCTGGGGGTCAGCCAAATCCTCTCCTGCTCCTGGAGTTTGGCCAACACATGGGTTGCCGTCAGCTTGGTCTTCCCAAGGCTGACCAAGTGCAGCAGCGCTTGGCAGTGGCGGGCCTTCACGCTGCTGCTGAGGCGGGGGGTTTGGCCAGGTGTGCCGGAGGATGGCAGAGGATCGGAGGAACCTGCTGCAGTTCCCCTGACCCTGCGGGGTGGCACCACCCACTGTGTTGCTGCTGCTGCTGTGCCCGCTGCTGCTCTCCCATCCTCACCCCCTTCCACCAAGCTGACCCAGTGGACAGTGAAGGACAGGTAGCGGCCTGTCCCGAAGCGGCTGCTCCAGGAGTCCATGGTGACGTGGACCCTTTCACCAACCGCGTGCTCCAGCCCTCGCTCCACATTGGCCATCACAAAGCGGTGCAGTGCAGGAATGGCCTTGCGGGCAAAGAAGTGTCTGCTGGGGAGCTGCCAGTCTGGGGCTGCGCAAGCAAGCAGCGCACGAATGTCGCTCCCCTCCTGCACGAGCGTGTACGGCAGGAGTTGGGAGCACATGGCCCGTGCCAGCAAGCCGTTCAGCTGCCGCACGCGACGGCTGCTGGGAGGCAGAGCCCTAACCACCCCCTGGAAGGACTCGCTCAAAAGGCTCTGGCGTGGCCTTTTGCTGACACGGGAATCAGCAGACACAGCAGAGGAGGCCACTGAGGACTGGCTGCCAGAACAGGCCTCAGTGTCGGCGGCAGGAGTTGCAGAGGGGGGAGGAGCAGTGCGTTTCCGCACTCCTGCTGGTGCTGCTGGAGGAGCAGGAGGGCGGGTGGCTGCTGTTGCTGCTGCTGCTGCTGAAGGCTGTGCAGTGATGGGTGTGGTGCCACTGCCAGCACCAGATGCCTTCAGCCTCTGGAACTCCTCATGCTGGTGGAAATGTTTAGCCGCAAGGTGGTTGATGAGCGAGCTGGTGCAGAACTTTAAGGGGTCTGCACCTCTGCTCAACTTCCGCTGACAGTGGTTGCAAGTGGCGTACTTGCTGTACACAGTGGGCATGGTGAAATATCGCCAGATTGGTGACTTAAACATCCCCCTACGGCATGGAAGCGCTGCTGCCTGTCTCCCTGTGGTGGTTGGGGGGGGGGGCTTGGGGGGCTTGGGTGCGGCTGGTGGTGGTACTGGCAGATGCTGCTGCTGCTGCTGCTGAGCCTGAGACACCAGCAGGCTGTGGGACCTGCCTACTGCTGCTGCCAATGCTTGCAATGATGCGCCTCCTTGCAAGGCCCACAAGAGCATCCTCCTCCTCCTCCTCAGAGCTGCTGAGGACGACATCCCCTGGAGGTGGTGGCACCCAGTCTCTGTCTGTCACCGGGTCATCATCATCCTCCCCCTCCTGAAACATGTCCTGCTGGGATGAGGACCCCCCAAACTCCTCTCCTGATGCATGGATGGGCTGCTTGACTGTCGCCACAGTCTTGCTGTCCAATCCCTCATCCCCCAAAGTGCCCATCAGCATCTCCTCCTCAAGATCGCCAACAACAGCAGACAATTTACTCATGATGCCTGGGGTCAAAAGACTGCTGAATGACAGGTCGGCGAGTGACGGTGAACTGGCCTCCTCCCCAGACCCTGCTGGGCGGCTGCTGCGAACAGGGGTGGTGGTGGTGGTGGTGGTGAGGGTGGAGGCCTCGGATGCAGAGCTGATGGCGGGCTGCTCATCCTCCGTCATGAGTTGCACCACAGTGTCTGCATCCTTTTCCTCAATGGGACGTTTCCGACCCGGCTGGAGGAAAATGGGAGCAGGTGCTACACGCTGCTGCTGCTGTGTCTCTGCAGCGTGAGTTGCAGATGCTCCTGCTGGGCGGCGCCCAAGGCGTCCACAGCCAGTGGCTATGGGAGGAATGTTAGCCACTGACGCTGCTGCTGCTGCTGCGGAACTGTGCATGGTGGCGCGCCCGCGGCCGCGGCTTGCCACAATGCTGCTCCCTCTCCTCCTGATTCCCTTGCTGCCCTTCCCCTTGCCCAAACCGCGCTGGCTGCCACTTCCAGACATCTTCAATGTTTTGGGCGTATAGAGAAAAGTTTTTTAAAAGGGCGGCTGAAAAGTGGGGTACTTTAATGGAGTGGGTTGGTTGGTGAGGTGACTGAGTGAGTGTCCCCTAGTACAGTAAGTAAGTAGTAACAGTCAGGAAGTACAACTAGCAGTTACAATAATCAGTAGTAATCACAAGTAAATTTAGTGTGTGTACACTCAGACAGTGAGTGCACGCACGCAGGAGCTAGTAGCCTATGGACAGTGACTGAGTGTCCTAGACTCCTAGTACAGTAAGAGTAAGTAGTAACAGTAAGTAGAACTAACTAATTACGATAATCAATCAGCGATCAGAAGGAAATAGAGTGTGTGTTGTGTGTGTACACTCAGACAGTGAGTGCACGCACGCAGGAGCTAGTAGCCTATGAACACAGTGACTGAGTGTCCTAGACTCCTAGTACAGTAAGAGTAAGTAGTAACAGTAAGTAGAACTAACTAATTACAATAATCAATCAGCGATCAGAAGGAAATGGAGTGTGGGTGTGTGTACACTCAGACAGTGAGTGCACGCACGCAGGAGCTAGTAGCCTATGAACACAGTGACTGAGTGTCCTAGACTCCTAGTACAGTAAGAGTAAGTAGTAACAGTAAGTAGAACTAACTAATTACAATAATCAATCAGCGATCAGAAGGAAATGGAGTGTGGGTGTGTGTACACTCAGACAGTGAGTGCACGCACGCAGGAGCTAGAAGCCTATGAACACAGTGACTGAGTGTCCTAGACTCCTAGTACAGTAAGAGTAAGTAGTAACAGTAAGTAGAACTAACTAATTACAATAATCAATCAGCGATCAGAAGGAAATAGAGTGTGGGTGGTGTGTGTACACTCAGACAGTGAGTGACCGCACGCAGGAGCTAGTAGCCTATGGACAGTGACTGAGTGTCCTAGACTCCTAGTACAGTAAGAGTAAGTAGTAACAGTAAGTAGAACTAACTAATTACAATAATCAATCAGCGATCAGAAGGAAATGGAGTGTGGGTGTGTGTACACTCAGACAGTGAGTGCACGCACGCAGGAGCTAGTAGCCTATGAACACAGTGACTGAGTGTCCTAGACTCCTAGTACAGTAAGAGTAAGTAGTAACAGTAAGTAGAACTAACTAATTACAATAATCAATCAGCGATCAGAAGGAAATAGAGTGTGGGTGGTGTGTGTACACTCAGACAGTGAGTGACCGCACGCAGGAGCTAGTAGCCTATGGACAGTGACTGAGTGTCCTAGACTCCTAGTACAGTAAGAGTAAGTATTAACAGTAAGTACAACTAACTAATTACGATAATCAATCAGCGATCAGAAGGAAATGGAGTGTGGGTGTGTGTACACTCAGACAGTGAGTGCACGCACGCAGGAGCTAGTAGCCTATGAACACAGTGACTGAGTGTCCTAGACTCCTAGTACAGTAAGAGTAAGTAGTAACAGTAAGTAGAACTAACTAATTACGATAATCAATCAGCGATCAGAAGGAAATGGAGTGTGGGTGTGTGTACACTCAGACAGTGAGTGCACGCACGCAGGAGCTAGTAGCCTATGGACAGTTGTTCAGAAGACAGCAAGCAATGGGCAGCGCGCACAGGCTGCAAGTGAAGTGAAAGCTCCAGAGATATGCCCAGCCCCTTGGGGCTAAATACACACCTTGAATACAAATCAGATGCAAATTATGTGCTAACACTAAACTAAATTCTAAAATTTGAATGCAAGCTGACACCCCTGGAGGCAGCTAGCCTGAAGTATACTTAAGTTTTGTACAGCAGAAGGAAATGGCAGCGCTTCCAAACAGACGCTGCACCTGAATTGACTACCTGCACAGGTATGCAGAGCTCAAATAACGGGCAGGTTACACACCTTGCATTCAAAACAGGTACAGTAAAGGGGGGCGTTAGCTTCAGCATAAGTTGTGCACAAATTATCCCTAATAGACTCTCCAACGGCGGTGACGTGCCCCATAGGAGAGAAACTAACCACTAATCTAGCAGTGAAACATATAAAAAAGTGAAGCATGTTCAAACAATGAAAATTGTCCAAAAAAAAGGTTGAAACCTCAAACTAATGTAACAGTGAAACATATTCAACAGTGAAACATATCCAACAGTGAACCCTAGCTAGTCTAAAATTAAAATCATAATCCTTACCTGGTGCAGCTAGCCATAAATGGTATACACATTTGTTCAGAAGACAGCAAGCAATGGGCAGCGCGCACAGGCTGCAAGTGAAGTGAAAGCTCCAGAGATATGCCCAGCCCCTTGGGGCTAAATACACACCTTGAATACAAATCAGATGCAAATTATGTGCTAACACTAATCTAAATTCTAAAATTTGAATGCAAGCTGACACCCCTGGAGGCAGCTAGCCTGAAGTATACTTAAGTTTTGTACAGCAGAAGGAAATGGCAGCGCTTCCAAACAGACGCTGCACCTGAATTGACTACCTGCACAGGTATGCAGAGCTCAAATAACGGGCAGGTTACACACCTTGCATTCAAAACAGGTACAGTAAAGGGGGGCGTTAGCTTCAGCATAAGTTGTGCACAAATTATCCCTAATAGACTCTCCAACGGCGGTGACGTGCCCCATAGGAGAGAAACTAACCACTAATCTAGCAGTGAAACATATAAAAAAGTGAAGCATGTTCAAACAATGAAAATTGTCCAAAAAAAAGGTTGAAACCTCAAACTAATGTAACAGTGAAACATATTCAACAGTGAAACATATCCAACAGTGAACCCTAGCTAGTCTAAAATTAAAATCATAATCCTTACCTGGTGCAGCTAGCCATAAATGGTATACACATTTGTTCAGAAGACAGCAAGCAATGGGCAGCGCGCACAGGCTGCAAGTGAAGTGAAAGCTCCAGAGATATGCCCAGCCCCTTGGGGCTAAATACACACCTTGAATACAAATCAGATGCAAATTATGTGCTAACACTAATCTAAATTCTAAATTACATTAGTTTGAGGTTTCAACCTTTTTTTTGGACAATTTTCATTGTTTGAACATGCTTCACTTTTTTATATGTTTCACTGCTAGATTAGTGGTTAGTTTCTCTCCTATGGGGCACGTCACCGCCGTTGGAGAGTCTATTAGGGATAATTTGTGCACAACTTATGCTGAAGCTAACGCCCCCCTTTACTGTACCTGTTTTGAATGCAAGGTGTGTAACCTGCCCGTTATTTGAGCTCTGCATACCTGTGCAGGTAGTCAATTCAGGTGCAGCGTCTGTTTGGAAGCGCTGCCATTTCCTTCTGCTGTACAAAACTTAAGTATACTTCAGGCTAGCTGCCTCCAGGGGTGTCAGCTTGCATTCAAATTTTAGAATTTAGATTAGTGTTAGCACATAATTTGCATCTGATTTGTATTCAAGGTGTGTATTTAGCCCCAAGGGGCTGGGCATATCTCTGGAGCTTTCACTTCACTTGCAGCCTGTGCGCGCTGCCCATTGCTTGCTGTCTTCTGAACAAATGTGTATACCATTTATGGCTAGCTGCACCAGGTAAGGATTATGATTTTAATTTTAGACTAGCTAGGGTTCACTGTTGGATATGTTTCACTGTTGAATATGTTTCACTGTTACATTAGTTTGAGGTTTCAACCTTTTTTTTGGACAATTTTCATTGTTTGAACATGCTTCACTTTTTTATATGTTTCACTGCTAGATTAGTGGTTAGTTTCTCTCCTATGGGGCACGTCACCGCCGTTGGAGAGTCTATTAGGGATAATTTGTGCACAACTTATGCTGAAGCTAACGCCCCCCTTTACTGTACCTGTTTTGAATGCAAGGTGTGTAACCTGCCCGTTATTTGAGCTCTGCATACCTGTGCAGGTAGTCAATTCAGGTGCAGCGTCTGTTTGGAAGCGCTGCCATTTCCTTCTGCTGTACAAAGCCTATGGACAGTGACTGAGTGTCCTAGACTCCTAGTACAGTAAGAGTAAGTAGTAACAGTAAGTACAACTAACTAATTACGATAATCAATCAGCGATCAGAAGGAAATAGAGTGTGTGTTGTGTGTGTACACTCAGACAGTGAGTGCAGTGCGCACACGCAGGAGCTAGTAGCCTATATGAACAGTGACAGTGAGTGTCCCTACGGGTACAGTAAGAGTAAGTAGTAAGTAAGTACAACTAAATAACAATAATCTATCAGTAATCAGAAGGAAATAGAGTGTGTGTACACACAGACAGTGAGTGAGTGCACACACGCAGGAGCTAGCTAGTAGCCTATAAACAGTGACAGTCAGTGAGTGTCCTACTCCTAGTACAGTATAACTACAATACTATTAGTAAAGGACAGCAGAAATACTGGTATAGATGAGAGAAATAAACAGAGGACAGCTGCCCACAGAGGCAAGGCCCCCCTGAGGCCTAAACCTGTAAGCTTGCAGCAGCTGCCTGTCTCTAATGTAACACACAAGCTACTAACTAAAATACAATGTCTATCTAACTAACAACAATATAGGTGTATATGGCAGGTGTAGGTGAGCAAAAACGCTAGGTAAATGATCACAATAGAGCACTTGCTAAGCCAAAGCACAAAGGAGCAACTCTCTCTCTGTACAAGTCTCAGGCAAGCATGGAGAAACGGAACATGGCGGCCGCTATTTATAGGGTAGGGGCTGGCCAGGGTCCCCCTCTGTGATTGGCTGCCGTCAGAGGGCCTGGGAGCCCTCTGATTGGCTCTAAGGACATCAATCTGGGCTATGACGCTATTCGAGCTCGGTACCGAGCTCGAATAGCGCCGGGTTGCTCGAATAGCTCGAATAGTGAATGGGCTATTCGAGTGTACTCGGATAGCCCATTCGAATAGCTCCAGCTATTCGGAGCTCGAATACCGAGCTCGAATAGCTGAAAAAGAGCTAGAATATTCGAGCTACTCGAATATTCGAGCTCTGCTGAGCACCACTAGTTGGAAACACCTGTACACAGCTATTTCCCACAATGCAACAAGGTTCCCAGATAGGAAACTGCCAGGAGTACCATGGTCCTCAGAGTTTTTGTGGGAGTGGTTTCATCACAATATCAGCCATACAGAGCCCCCTGATGATCCATTTGTGAAAAGGAATAGATTTCTCATGTAAAAGAGGGTATCAGCTACTGATGGGGATCAAATTCAATTCTTGGTCATGGTTTCTCTTTAAAGCAAACAATTGGGGCAGTGTGATGTATGTCATGCAATATATTCTGTCCCTATGGAGGGAAGAGCAGGGAGGACAGCACAGTGCACAAAGGAGCGGATTCCTGGGGGATGGACGAGGAGCGAAACAATGGGGTTGAATGTCAGATGAATGCTGCTGTTGTTAAAGTTCAGGTGAGACGTGGGGGGAAAGGTGTCATTTAACATTGTACCTAGCTTGAATGGTTAATTTTAGACCTAAAAAGCTGTTCCAGTTATATCCAATCAAATAGAAACTAACACTGGAAAACTCTTTATTAGAAAAGTCAGGTGTAGAAAAAAGTTACACTTTGCCTAGTGTTAGACTTTAAATGAAAGTACCGTTTTTGGAAATTACTTTCTGCACACATAGTGTAGTCACAAAACCAGCAAACGCATCTCTGTGCCCACATCGTTCTCCCTTTTGCATTGAACAGCACATATCAATCATAGGAATATATTGGCACTTTATAAATCATCAATAATAATAATAATAGTCCCCTCCCCAGTTTGCTGACTGGACAATATAGTGTTGTAGCCTGCAGGTCAATAACGAGTTATCACCCAGTTTGCCACTCTTGGAAGCAAACTTATACAGCGTAAATACAGCACTCAGTAATGCAGTAGAGCTTGATTGGGTTCCCAGGATAAGGGTTTTGTAGCCCCAAGTGGCACATAATTTGTGGCCTCCCCCCCCCCCCCCCCAGTCAGTGTCTCATCCAGTATAGGTAGAGTCCCCCCAGTATAAGTAGACAATGTGTCCCCCCCCAGTAAAGGTAGCCACCCCAGTACAGGAAGCCAAGGTATACCCCCCATATAGGTAGCCACCCCAGTAATGGAACAGAGGTGTCTCTCAGTAAAGTTAGCCACCCCCAGTAAAGGTAGCCAAGGTATACCCCCCATATAGGTAGCTACCCCAGTAATGAAAGCCAAGGTGTACCCCAGTATAGGTAGCCACCCCCAGTATAGGTAGCCACCACCAGTATAAGAAGCTAAGGTGCCCCAAGTATATATAGCCACCCCCAGTATAATTAGCCAAACATGCCCTCTCCCATATAGGGAATTGGTGTCAGTGGAGGTATGTAGCTTCCTGCTCCCTTCTCATTCCCGACATTTATCAACCTGTAGATCAGTGGTGACACAAAGAGAGGAGAACAGTGCACAGTAAGTGTGTGGCACACTTCACATGCAGGAAATTAGCAATGACCTCTCTTACAAATCTGCAGTGTACTCTGCACTGTGCTGCTCTCCCCTCTGTTTATGATGCTGCTGATCTGAGGTCTTCGTGTGAGTGACGGGGACATAGTGGCAACCATATAAGTCACAGACAGGGTGGCCCTGGCAGCATGGGAGGCCCCTGCTGTGGGTGGGGCCCCAAGCGACTGCTTGGTTCGCCTGGGACAAGCAGCACCCCTGGTCCTAGCGCAGTCCTGCCCCTCTCAGAGCCAATGCAGAGGAATAACAGTTTCAGGTACTTAAATCTTTTTGTTTTATGTATCAATTCCTTGCTGAATACATAACTGAATTGAATGGTGTTTTTTTAATGTTGGCCTGAAGTTCAGGTTTAATCATCTGTAAAGCATCCCTTGATTGTGAGTAATTATGGCAGCCTGTTTTTCTTAATACGCAACAAAGCTCCAAAATGAGGAACTATTGCAGAAGCACAGCACAGATTTGAGATGCACACAGCATACTGGTTGATATCATATATGTGGTCCCTGCAGGATAACTAGTGTTTGTCTTTCAACAACTTGTCAGGAATGTCTTTGAACAGTAGATCAGAAGCTCTGCACTGGCTTTTAGACATGCTGCTAGTTATTTAATTTATTTTCCTTCTTGCTTGTGCATTTAAAAACATCTCATCATTACCCATACATCACAACACACCGTATGTATGAATGTATTGCAAGTGTGCCTGTTATTGTGTATTTGTTTATCTCACACTCTTTCATCCAACCATCTTGTTTAGTGATAATCTAAATATCTTTCCTAGAGCCGAAACAATTTTGCTTACATTGTATTGTTGGAAAATACTATTTTTTATAACATGAATTTAAAGGGATACGTAAGTCAAACAAAAAAAAACCGAGTTTTACTCACCTGGGGCTTCCAATAGCCCGCTGCAGCTGTCCGGTGCCCTCGCCATCTCCCTCCGATCCTCCTGGCCCCGCCGGCAGCCACTTCCTGTTTCGGTGACAGGAGCTGACAGGCTGGGGACGCGAGTGATTCTTCATGTTCCCAGACACATTAGCACCCTCTATGCTGCTATATGGTATATGATATATGCTATAGCAGCATAGATGGCGCTATTGTGGCCAGGAACGCGAAGAATCACTCACGTCCCCAGCCTGTCAGCTCCTGTCACCAAAACAGGAAGTGGCTGCCGGCGGGGCCAGGAGGATCGGAGGGAGATGGCGAGGGCACCGGACAGCTGCAGCGGGCTATTGGAAGCCCTAGGTGAGTAAAACTCATTTTTTTTGTTTGACTTAAGTATCCCTTTAAGCACTAGGAATACAAAGAACACGTAGACGGGACTTTAAAGAAAAAAAAAAAACAGATTAAGAATCAAACAACAAATAAGAAAAGTAATAGATACTTTAAAATACAAGTCAAAGGCAAGTTTTTACAGCTGTCTGTAAAATTGGTGGAATTTCCTCACTCTCTTTCTCATTTACATACAGTGTCGTGATTTTCTTGAACTTCCTGTTTCCTCTGTTAAGAGAATACATCCTCCACAAACGTAGCTCTCAACTGTCTCTTTTTTGGAGGGACAGTCCCTCTTGGGGAACCATGTCCCTCTGCCCCTCTTTCTTACTCATTTGTCCTTCCTCGGGTCTCATGTACAGATCTATGTAAATATATGTATTTTTCTACTGAAAAATGTGTTTAACTGACTCTAAACTTTATTCCCATCAATTAAGCGCTTCCGAACCACAATAATTGAAATCTACACCCTGTTTGGAACCTGTTATTCCTGCCTGGGCATAGATTTCAATCATACCCATCGCTACCACTCTCTCACTGCTGTAGCCCCCTTGCAAGGACTATGAAGGCAGAGCTCCCTGAGTCGGTCAGGAGCTGATTTCATTGGCTCCTGACCCTGGGATCACTGTGAGCCAATCAGTGCAGTGTGATGTCGATAACTGCCATTTTTTTTCCAAACCAGCAGTCCTTAAACGGCCAGAGACTTGTATGGAAAGGGTTAAACTAAAATATTTCTTATTTTCTAATGTTAAAGTGGAAACAACTCCTGATGATATGAGGGACCAGTGTGGTTTGAATGATAATATTACAAGTTTGTCTTCTAAATTCTTTGTGGTATGCATGACGAGGGGTATGGTGAGGGCGTGGTTAGAGGTGTGTCAGGGGCGTGTCTTAAATCGTATCTATGAATAAGCTGTATATCCAAGGGTGTTTATTTACGGAAAGCCTTGCTTATTTTTACAAGACAATGCCAGGGGAATGAGCTATGCTGCTGGTGTCCATATAAAGCTGAATATGTAACAATAGCAATTATATATTTGTTTCAGTGTTGTCTTTGTACTATATTCATTTAAATATCATGTTGGCATGATTTGCAAATATCAAACTTTCTTTTTATTTTAGATTTTCTACAACGGCCCAAGTGTTTTTTTTTTTTTTAAATGAGCTTATTTTTGGCTTCTATATAGACAATACGGCCTACTGTATTTATACATTATGGCTCAGCATACAGAAAAAAATGAAAAAGCGATGATCTATCATGCATGCTTCTCTCTAATAGGTGATATTTTTCAATAAATCAGCAAAGGTAATTGATGTATTTTAAGCCCTTTGAGGGCAAACTGCTGTGTCAACATTAGCATAATACAACAAAGTGCAGAAAAAATAGCATTTGACATTTTGCACACAAGCACAATTACACAGCTTACTTCAGAGTGTCCCAATAATTGTGTGGGCTCTTTGCACGCTGAAATATGTTATCTGCATCTTTGATCTTTTTTCCTACAGAAGTTTTTCAAGCCTGGAACATGCAGCTGTTTCATTCACATAGTTGTGCAAACACATGTTATTTAACCAGAGTCAGAAAAGTGTGCATATTACACGTGGATTTACAGACTGAGATATCCTAGATGAAATGAAAATATTATGTGCATTTTAATAAAATCACCTGTGCTGTTCCCATCTAGGGTGATCCTCCTGCGTGGAGAACATAGTCAATAAAAAAACAGAATTAGTAACTTTTTGAAATAGTACAAATAACTGCCACATCACAAAGAAGTAACTGCCACATTACAAAAGTGTGCTTATTACAAATGGGGTTTATTGCAAGGTTAAATAGCTTCCACACAACTTGAGACTGTGGATGTGGATGGGGCACTAGATTGTGAGCCCCACTGAGGGACAGTTCATGACATACATTTTGTAGACAAGACAAAGAACATTTATATCCCACTTTTCTCCTGGTAGAATCAGGGTGCCAGAGCTGCAGCCACTAGTGCTCCCTCAGTAGGCAGTAGCAGTGTTAGGGAGTCTTGCCCAAGGTCTCCTCACTGAATAGGTGCTGGCTTACTGAACAGGAAGAGCTGAGATTTAAACCCTGGTCTCCTGTGTTAGAGGCACAACCTCAGTGATGATTGTAATTGGCTAATTCCAATTACCTGAAATTACACCTACATTTTCACATTTACGCCTATACATAATTATGAATTGTTAATTCAGTTAACTTTATATAAGCATTCATAGTTACACATGAATTTACGCGCAATTTACGTGTAATTTTGTGCCGATTTTGGTGGTGAATAGCAAAGCTCCTATACATGCTATTGCTACATATGTTAAGGAGAATAGTTGGTACAAGTCAAAAAAAGAATTTTTAAAAAAGACCAGGTAGTTTTTGAGAAAATCGTTTTAAAAATGCAAAGAAAAATGTTTTTAAACTTAAAAAAAATGACAGTTTACAACCATTTCTCTTTGTATTTTTAAAATAGATTTTCTCAAAATCTACGAGGTCTTTTTGAATTTTTTTTTTTTACTTGTACCCACTATTCGCTTAACATATGTAGCAATTTTGGTAGCAATAGCATATATAGGGGCTTTGCTATTCACCGCCAAAGTCAGCAGGAAATTACACATACATTTCACATAAATTCATGCGTAATTACGACTACTTATAATTGCATCCGAAATTAATTAAGCTTTTCTCCAAAATGTTGCATTATGATTACGATGCGTAGAAGCAAATTACGATGTGTACGGTAATTACGCATAGGCATAATTTCTGCCCATCCCTACACAACCTTAACAGTACACTATCCAGCCACTACACTACTTGTATGTATTCTGTAAATTGCTGAAGAAAATATCAGTGCTAAATACATGCTGCTATTAGCTCGCTGGTCTATTGCTTTTAAATGGAAGGTGCATGACCGGGATATCAATTTTGTGAAAAATAGACTGGATGTAATTATGCTGACTGGAAAAAATCTTCTATGCAAGCATAGAAAGTCTTGACTGCTCTTATGCTATCTTGGAAGACTGGTTAGATTATAGGGGTTCATGACATTGCAATTTCTCTCCCTACATAGCTCTAGGTTAATCTCCTTGGCTCCCGGATGGTAGTCTGAGTGTGTTTTGCCTGTACCTAGATTTATCAGGTTGGAATGAGCGTTGAAGTGTCCCACTGTGCATCACTGCTGAATATGCTAATTATCTCTTTGTTGTTCCTGATAACTAAACACACCTCCAGTTCCGCTGAGATGCAATGATGTGGCAGCTTGTTACGATTTACAGAGCCAAACTAATCCAACATGCATTCAGACTGTTAGAGATTGGCTGATCCTTATCAGTGCATTGCATGGATAAATATGGCTCTATGGGGTAGGACTTGAAACTCCCAGAGTTACAGATTGCCCAGCATGCTTCATGGTGAGCCAAAACTCCTAGGAGCGTGTAAGGGGCTGAAAGAGATCAAAAAGTCTCTGAGGTGTCTTACATTCTTGTGTCCACTGTTTTCAAGGGATTGTTGCGCTCAAAAGTTAGGCATTGTATAACCCAATATGACCTTCAATATTTACCAGACAAAATCACATAAAAAAATTCTAGGATTGTTGAATCACTTACTTATAATTTCCCTGGTGCCTCCATGTCAGCATACTAATGGGCAAAGAGCCGCCTCCTTTGCCCCAGTAGGATGTCCAAAGATGTTAAAAAGACCATCCCTCCCCCATACTGCCATTCTTTTTTTTCGTCCTCGCCTCCAGTAGTGGATTCCATGGATGTTGTTCTGCTTTTCCCTTACCTCCGCTCTGTTTGCGGTACCAGCAGGTTCAGGCTCTCCTGCTGTAGTCTGCTACTTAGGTTGCTAAAAGCTCCTAAAAGTAGTAGAGCCCTAGCCATTTGTTTTATGGCTCCCCCTGGGGCATTCATACAAATTCCTGCGGCCACGCTATGCATCTAAAGGATGCAGTGGTCCCTGGCATGCTGTGGTTGCTGTGAGTTAGCGGAGAGTTTTACCTGTAGACGGCATCTCGCCTGCCATGGCCGCTCGGATCGTGCTGTCGGTCCAGAACTCGGACGCATGCTGTTGCGCTGATGCGGCGCTCACCGGGATGTATTCTGGTGAGTAAAAGGGGCGGTGTTCTCGCGCGCGTGCGCGAGATTTCGGCTTCCTTTGTGGGCCCTGGGCAGAAGTTGTAATTCCGCCATCTTTGTTGTGGGCAAATTCCGGAACTCGGAATAAAAGAGTCAGAAGGAGCTGGCAGCGCTGCTGGAAGGTCGTGTTTCCAGTGGGCTCCATACTAGGCTGTCGGCTCCTGCTAGGTACGTTTTAGAATTAAAAAAAAAAAAAAGGTATAATAGAATAGTAATTTATGTAGGTGTTAATACATATTTTAAAACAAGAATAATAATCTAAAAGTTTTTTTTGTTTTATTTTATTTATTATTATTATGGGATATAGCATAGATTTTTTTTTTTTGCTGAAGCAACCTTTGATTTTGTTTTTATTCCAGCTGCCATGGGAAAGCATAAAGGGGGTGAATCAAAATCTAAAGGTAAGGGTGGTAAGTAAATTTTTGAAAAAGAGCATCAAATTGGTCTGAGATTAAGGGGATTACCCTCTTTTTCAGACGCGACAAGGATGATCGTCAGGCGGAGCAGCGGAAGGAGGAAGCCTCCCATAGGTCCTCGCTTGGGACAGCCCCTCCGAATCTGTCGGTTGCATCTTCTCAACGACATCAGGATCCGGGGCCTCAGCATTCTCTGCAATATGATTTATGTTAATGTTGACATTTCTGTTAATTAAACATTTTTTTGTTGTTGCATCTCCCACCCTTGTTGTTGTCTAGTTATTGGCCCATTAGTATGCTGACATGGAGGCACCAGGGAATAAGGAAATTGAATACTCACCTTGCAGGTAATTTTCCTTTCCTGGTGCTCTCCATGTCAGCATACGTTCCCACCCTATACTGTCGGCTCGTACTTGTTGACTAGAATGGCAGTATGGGGGAGGGATGGTCTTTTTAACATCTTTGGACATCCTACTGGGGCAAAGGAGGCGGGTCTTTGCCCATTAGTATGCTGACATGGAGAGCACCAGGAAAGGAAAATTACCTGCAAGGTGAGTATT
This sequence comes from Hyperolius riggenbachi, assembly GCF_040937935.1. Classification (NCBI taxonomy): domain Eukaryota; kingdom Metazoa; phylum Chordata; class Amphibia; order Anura; family Hyperoliidae; genus Hyperolius; species Hyperolius riggenbachi. Next base: position 183,083,916 of record NC_090646.1, read on the forward strand.
CAATTTTCCTTAATCTGTATTGAGCATGCTTAGAGATCTCTTGAAATGCTTTAGTAAATAAGCGGCATAATGTAGTTAGTATATCTGTTACTTTTGGCTGCAGGAAGTGTCTTTTTTTATGTATGCTTTAAAGGGAACCAGCAGTGAGAGGGAAAGAGCGGCTGCCATATTTATTTCCTTTTAACCTTTGATTGATGATTCCTGCCAGGGCAGAGTTTTCCATCATCCTTTCTGTGCCATCCACTAGCCATTCCCACCACTGTCTGCATCTTTGCACCTGCTCCCTCTGCTGTTATGCTGACAGCAGAGCTGCGGTGTTTCGGTCAGGAGCCAATAAAAAATAAATAAATAAATATATATATATATATATATATATATATATATATATATATATATATATATTGAAACATCTGCATTCTCAAAACATCTTCCCACCCCAAAAAACCCCACCCCTTTCTGTCCTGATTATGATTTAAAGGACCACTATGAAAAAATTGTACAATTTGAAATATGTGTAGAAACTGAGACCTGTACATTTTTCACAAAGTAAAAAGCAATATAAATTACCTTTTCTTTGTATGTTGCTGTCACGTGCAGGAGGTAGCAGTAATATTAAAGATCTGATTGGTTTTGGATTAGTCCATCTCCTCTCAGGGGATTCTCAGTATTTTCACAAAAGGACTTCATGGAAAAGACCTACACAAACACACGCAACACACACAAACGCGGATGGCGTGCGTTCATACGCGTTGCGTTCCGCGTGCATGCCCGTCCGTGTTTGTCATGTGAACGGGGCCTAAATGTGGAAAAACTTATTATAATAACCCCCAGGAACAAAATATTCACTTTCTTTATAGGTAATGCCAAACTTCTGAGTGCAATAATCCCTTGAAAACAGTGGACATAAGAGAGATAGTGTTCCCTGATTTGAAACATTTTGGATATGATTGGCAGAGCCAATATTGCAAGTGTACATCAGGTTTAAAATAACTGAATATACAAGTCATAGGTCAGAGATAACATTCACAAGAACCCATCACATATATGCTTAATCAATACCTAGCAATAAATAAAAATGTAGTTGCAGATGAATGTAATATTGATTTTGATTAAGTAAGTTGTTTCAAATGATTTCAAAATGCAATCATGTATTTTATCTCTCTCTCTCTCTTTCTCTCACATACACATACCTATTGCCGGTACATAAGACTATTACAATTTCAAAATATTTACTTCTAATTCTGTAATTTATTAGTCATTATTTATAATGACACACGTTTTATGGTAAAGATACTTTAACATTTTGAATTATGAATATTTCAAACACAACAAAGTATAGAACTGCAGTTTAAATCAGTAGTTATTTATGTCTTAGCTTTCAGTGCTAATTTATGAAAAACCTTTTTAAAACCATGCTTAAAAACAAGAAGAGAATCGAGAGCCCAATATGGTGCAGTATTGTTAGGTAAAATGAAGAGTTCAATACAATTGTATGTGTATATACTCACAAACACGGAGGCGCTCAAACCTACTGCTTGACCCACTGAGTTGTGCTCCCATTTTTGCCTGAGGAAGCGGGGTCACGCCCGCGAAACGCGTTGCATTTGTGGAGTTGAATAAATTATTTGTTAATTCTGTTTTATCGAGACTCGAGTGAGTTTTCTTTTTTGTAAGAGGGAGGTAAGTCCACCCTAACATCCCCCTCTGCTTTTAAACGGTTTTTAAAATGTTTTACTCTACTCTGGCGCCTCTGTATACCGGGCTTTTGCTGAGCTTTTTAAAACCATGTTTTAGAATAGTGAATGGAGCGAAAAAGTAGTAATCTGTTCAGAACCTCAGTCCAACCAATAATGCAGGAACCGGGTTTTTCAGGCCCATAATGCCAGGAAGTGAAGATGTAGTCCGCACATTATCGGGGGAAAATAAAAATGCTTTATTTAATCAGGAATAAGTCATGCTAAAATCCACAACACCACATGCTGACATGGTTCGGACGTAACATCGTCCTTAATTTAACATAGGTACAAAGTCACAGGAGTAGCCCATATGGAAGAGTGAACATAAAAAGGAGAAATAACCTCTGATAATATATGCATATATATCCAATATATCCATAAAATCAAGAAAAGAAAGTACATATGAAAATGGATGGAAATAGGCTAAGCACATCAATGCAGAAGTAAAAATAAGAGCAAAAAAAGGGGAGGAGAAACACAATTGAAAGTTCCCCGCACATACAGATATGTAAGGAATGATATAACTATCCAAGGGCCTGAGGTCAACGTGAGAGTGGACAATATTACATAGTATGTAGTGTAGTTGATTTGAATGGCAAGACCTTGAGGGGCTAGGTAACCAAATTGAGAACCCACCTAGCATTCAAACCTTTTGGGGCACGTGTCCCTAATTTAAAAATCCAATAGGCCTCTAGGGTAAGAAGGTGTTTGTAAACATCGCCACCCCTGGTAGGCCTAAGGATACGTTCAATATCCTGAAATGTAAACGAGGACATGTTGCTGGAACTGATGTGTCAAAAATGTTTAGCCACATTGGAGATCTCCATGGTTAGCCAGCCCGCTCCCCTGTAATGCTCCCCTATCTATTGCCTCAAATGTCAGGTAGTGCAACCAACATACTGCAGACGGCAGGCGGAGCATGAAATCAAATAGATGACAAACTGGGTGTCACAATTTATATATTGTTTCATGGGGAAAGTCCTGCCATTCGACAAAGAGGTAACACAAAGTGTTGGTTGATGAATGACAATAAATACAGGTGGAGAAACCACATCTGTAGGAGCCCATAGTAGTAAGCCAGCAGCGACCCTGGGAACGAGTGGAGAACAAGCTGGGAGAGTAGGAGACCCTCATTCTGGCAAATCTGACCATATTCTGACCATGTGTCCATATTCTTGGCTATAAGTGGTGTCAAAGACCATATTATTTTTGGTCTGCGATGACAATTTAGAAGAGTCAGGAGTCAACAACTCCTCCCTGCTCTTATTGAGTGCTATTCTCCTTCCTCTGGAAATCATCCAGCTAGGATAGACGCATTCGACCAAGTGAAAGCCAACAGTATCCAACTTCCCCCTAAGGTCTTGTGCATTAGAACAATTCCTGCGGGCCCGCAATGATTCCACAGGGACTGCCCGAACAGTGTGGGGAGGGAGGCAGCTATTGGCCCTCAAGCTCGAGTTGCCACTGCAAGGCTTGCGATATGTGCTGGAGACAGTAATGCCAGAGGAGGAGTGGCCTCTTAAGGTGAGGTCCAGATAGTTAAACTCAACAGAAGACCACTGAAAGGTAAACACAAGGTCCAGATTGTTACTGTTCAAAAGTCCCACAAACTGCGAGGCCTAGCCGGGTGTGCCATTCCGTATGACCAGTAGGGTATTGTACCGTGTTAGCCATCAGTAAAATCAAGAAGTTTTAAATCAGGATGATACCACTTATTGGCTAACTAAAAAGAATAAGAATAAGCGAGCTTTCGGCTTTGTAGCCTTCGTCGGGCTTAAATCCTGTTTGCTTGCAGGCTGATGGTACAGACAGCTTTATACATGCAACATCAAAAAGGGAGATACACAGATTTTTTTCAAGCCTACATACATGCCATTAATGCCTTAAGTGAAACAGAACATCTAAATGGGGTGGGAGGTTGTTAGCTGAGATAAGAATCCTTGTTTACATACACCATGCTCACAGACCTGGGAGTTGGACTGTCGCAGAGGCATCGTAAATTCTGAGTTCACAAGTTTAGCTACAGGCTGAGAGAGTTTTAGCACTAAATACCAATATAAAAAGTTTTTTTCCTTGTTCAAGCCTTTGTCCACCGCTTTGAACCAATTTATACATTTTGTTTCTGCTATTAGTCATTTCAAAACGTCAAATGATCGATTAGAAGCAAAAACAAAATGTATAAATTGGTTCAAAGCAGTGGACAAAGGCTTGAATAAGGAAAAAAACTTTTTATATTGGTATGAGACTGCTGATATTTAATGCTAAAACTCTCTCAGCCTGTAGCTAAACTTTCGAACTCTGCAAGCCTGCAAGCAAACAGGATTTAAGCCCGACGAAGGCTGCAAAGCCAAAAGCTCGCTTATTCTTATTCTTTTTAGTTAGCCAATAAATGGTATCATCCGGATTTAAAACTTCTTCCATATGACCAACAAGTCATCAATGTACCTGCCATATCACACAATACAATCTGAAAAAAAATGTTGGAATCGCTAAAAAGGTGATAGTGAAAGGAGCCATGGAAATCATTTCAACAATGATGTTAATAAGACTAAGGCAGGGGTGACACTAGAGAAATTCTGCAGAGTTTTGCCGCATACAAAAAATGCATTCAGAATTTCACGTAATTACAGTCTATGGTTCCACTGCGATTTCTGGAGGCATTTGCAATTCTGCGTAGCATTTCAAAAAAGATACAACCTGCACTACCTCCCCACAACTCATGCATTTTTTAAATTGAAATCAATGGCTACTGTAAAATAACACATGCCTTAAAATGCACCCTAAAATGCAAAAGTGGGCAGCAAAACACTTACGAGGAATCATCAGCAATTCTCTCAAATGTGATGAAGAGATGGCACTTGGTTGGCACTACAGCAAACACCTGGTGCGTAGAGCTGTGGACAGTGGGCTTGAAAGTGTGCACTCCTTATAAGGCAGCTTCACTGACGTGCTCAAGCAACAGAGCATGCAATGTAGAACAAAAGAGGTGTGAAGCTGGCACTGCTGTGAACGCTGATTTATTGGTATAAAAATGTATAAAAATTCTCTCAAATGCGATCCCTCCCTTACATAATCATCCCAGTGCTTTTTTCCATGCTGTAAGTAATCAATACAAGGAAAAAGTAAATTAGAAGTATGAAAACATATGAAATAATCATTATCATCCACTTGTATCTACTGCAGTATTCTGTTTATAGCTCTATATGTGTATTGTTCAAAATCAAAACGTTTCTAATGCGTCCTATAATAATTGTCCTTGGTTTGATTCTAGTAAAATGAGTGAACTTCATTTATTAGATAGAAAAATAAATGAAAATTTTATCAATAATCTTTTAATTGAATAAAAAGAACCTGAATGAAAACACTGAAATGGGTATGCCACTTTTATACTTCCGTTAGTGATCCTTACCAGATACTGCACTAGACTAGAGTCATTTATTCCATCTAACATACAGAGATACCAGCCTATTGGCATCATGGATGCAAGGTATGGAAAAGCATGCCTCTATAGAGCGGTGTTTGGGCCTGTGGGGAGAGCTATGCACCCACTCAATGCTTCTGGCATGTAATCCAAACACAGCCTTATCTTTCAAGTACACAAACTGAACATTTTTGGGTATGGACCTAGCACAGCTTAAATGAAATAAATAATTTTGTTTACCAAAACAGATAAATAAAGATGGCGTAGTTAAAGTCAATAAAGTTCTGAAGTTCTGAATCTTGTCTCGTGAATTATCTTATATTATCTATATCTTAAATAATTTGCATGAGAAGAAAGTAAAAATGTGACTCAAAGTAAGTGAGTAGATCAGTCACGTCCAGCGTGGTGATGCAGGAACCATCGAATTACCTCCCACTGTGTCATAACTGTCCATGGAGGGTAAACCAGCCGGTGTGGTTTGGGCCATGCTGGATATTCTCAGCCCAAAGGGTTCAAGGAATTCCTAGTGAGAGGGGCCTCTCTATGGACAGTTGTGACACGGCGGGAGATGATCTCCTTGGGACGTAACCTGCATCACCACACTGGACAGCCCCGATCTTAAATGGCATGCACGGATTTATGGTACTGTACATAGAAGTGATTAGATCCCAGTTTAGGTGAGGTTTGCTTATATGCATTTGAAAGAACAGTATTTCAAATAAATAATGCATATAAATTGTAGTTTACAAGGTGTGAGGGTGGGGGTACGGGAGAGTAAATAGGCAGCAAGAGATTGCTAAGGAGCAAATACAGAATTGGTACAGCAGTTATCTCATTTCATTTTGGGAATACTGGTTATTTTAGGTTGTAAACTACATAATTCTTAAAAAACTGATCTATTGCCTGCATATAAATCTGTGCCTGGACTTACGCTTTTAACATTGTATTATAAAATTGTTCAATAAAGAGCATCGTTTTAGTCTACAATAAGATGTAGCTAATTATAAGGTAGAGTACGTTATTTACTATGTTCCTGCTCTCTTTTTCTATCTTTCTGCTATCTTTAATCATTTCTATACTTATTTTTCTTCTTTTTAAATACTTTTAATTTAAATGACTTTAATTGCTTTCACTATTAAATGTAGAATGATTATTTCAAAATATTGTATTTTGAAGAGCTTGTTTTGAATGTTCTTTTGGTTGTAAAAAACATTTTGTTCATTAACAGCTCAATAGCAACATAGAGAGGCTTTCTTTCTATAATAAAATAATTCAGAAGAGTGCTTCTATTTAAGGTTTCTCTTGCCTTGATAGGTGCAATTTATGTAAAGAACGACTGAAAACATGAATTGCCAATCTAGGTCCAAAAAGACAAAACATGGCTATTGTAAGCCATGATCTTATGTAAAATATTCCTGTCAGCAGAAATAATTCACTTTCACATAAAGAATAGCCACCCTCTAGTGGAGAAACAAATAAATGCACTTCTATATGTATGACATTTTGATAAGCAGAACACATTTATCTAATTTCCTACTTATTGTAATGCTTACATTATTTTTATTATTATTATTATTATTATTATTATTATTATTATTATTATTATTATTATTATTATGTATTTACAGTATACAGTACTCACATGTTCCACAGTGCTGTACAGAGTATATAGTCTTGCCATTGAATTGTCCCTCATAGAGGATCAAAATCTAATCCCTACCATAGGCATATTTCAATCATAGTCTAGGGCCAATTTAGTAGGAAGCCAATTAAATGATCCCTATGTTTGGGATTTGGGAGGAAATTGGAGTGCTCGGGCAAAACCCATGCAGACATGGGGAGAACATAAAAACTCTGTGCAGACTTTTTGAGTTCAGCTCTGAGAATTCCAGTGGGGTTGTGGTTCCTTCCTGATTTATAAATTATTCTACAGGAGAGGTAATTTTAAATATACTGTATTTTTCAGTATTTAAGATGCTCCAGACTATAAGACTCACCTAGGTTTAGAGGGCAAAAACCAGGGAAAAAATATACTAAAAAGGTAATAAAAAGCAATAAGATACACAACATAATACAGGTCGTAGTACAATGCCGGATCATACACTGGAGTGGTAGTGCTAATAATTCAGCTTCACATATCCTGGCTGAGTAGGGTACAATCAAGTATGATACACAAGGGGAGAGGGCCCTGCCAAAGGCTTACAATCTAGAGGGAGGGGTGGTGATACGAAAGGAGGGGGGGGTGCATCAAGAAGTTCTTGGCAGAGAGAGTTAGGGCAGCGTCGGGGTGAGGTAGGCCTCCTTGAAGAAGTGAGTTTTAAGTGCTTTTTTGAAGGTGTTGAAGGAGGGGGCAAGCCTGATGGGTAGTGCGAAAGAATGCCACAGGATGAGGGCAGCTCTAGTGAAGTCCTGTAGTCGAGCATGAAGTGCTACATGCGTGGGGTGGCTAGGAGGAGGTTGTTGGAGGAGCGAAGTGGGCGGCCAGGTGTGTATCTGCTGACCAGGTCAGAGATGTAGGTTGGGCAGAACTTGTGTATAGATTTGTATGCCAAACATAGGATCTTGAAGCTTATTCTGAATTGAATTGGAAGCCCTCATGTCCCCTTCTATTCTGCATGTGTCCTCTTTGTCTCCTTCTGTCCCTCCATGTGTCCCTTTCTGTTCTCCCCTGAGTTTCTTCCATTCCCCTGTGTGTCCCCTTCTTTCCATATGTGCCTAGAACCAGCCCTGGACGTGCATTGGGGCGCGTTGGCGGTTCATATCATAACGTGCGTCTTATATGCCGAATAACACGGTGATCAATGTATACTATATATATCATTATGGCCCGTATCCATTTCAGTTTTACTCCTAAGTTTTCTCCTAGGTGATCATTTTTTATCTTCTCTTTAAAATATCTTCAACTTTTCACAATTTAAAAAGTTTAAAAGTATTAAAAAAGGAGTTAACATTTTTTCATCAATTTTTGGAGGCCTAAAGTGCTTTCAAACATCTTGCATGTGTATACATCAATCAGGTAGTGTAATTAGTGTACTGCTTCACACTGACAGACCAAACTCACTGTGTAATGCACGGCAAACAGCTGTTTTTGTAGTGACCGCCGTGCTGGACTGGTGCGCACCAAGGCAAGAGTGCAGGCCATGGTGGTTTTCAAGCCCATATGGTCGTCGGGCTGAGGGAGCTCAATGACAGAACAACAGTGACTGTCCAGCTGAATTTGGTGTGTCCACAGTGAAGCAACAGCTTTATTATCTTGGGTGTGCCCCCCCGCGAGACACTCATATAGCCGGCGGTCATTGCTTCATTGTGATACGCAAGCCCCTTCACCGTGGCAAGGTAACGATCATGAAGGGGAATTGACACATGTACATGCATTTTGTTGTTGCAGCTGCAGTAGTGCAGCCAGAAAAATTAGGCAGGCATGTACACGCACCAGAAAAAGTATTATAGCAGAAGCGGCCTTAAAAATTCAGGAATCCGCCTGAAGTCCTGGACCCTGTTGGTGGTGGCTGAGAAGTCAGCCAAGCGGCCTGCAGGCAGAGATGCTATGTGGGGACTGACTTAGTCTTGGAGCAGGTAACCAGTCACACGGCGTGCAGGCAGAGATGCTGTGTGTATGGACTGACTTAGTATTTGGGTGGGCAGTAGTCCTCCGGGATCCATGCCTCATTCATTTTGATAAAGGTGAGGTACGGAACACTTTTGTGACCTAGGCGACTTCTCTTCTCAGTGACAATGCCTCCAGCTGTGCTGAAGGTCCTTTCTGACAGGACGCTTGAGGCAGGGCAAGACAGAAGTTGGATGGCAAATTGTGATAGCTCTGGCCACAGGTCAAGCCTGCGCAGCCAGTAGTCCAGGGGTTCATAGCTGCTCATAGTGTCTACATCCAGACTTAAGGCCAGGTAGTTGGCTACCTGCCAGTCGAGGCATTGGTGGAGGGTGGATCTGGAAGGGCTAAGGCGAGGCGTTGGACTAAAGAATGTCCGCATGTCCGACATCACCATGAGATCGCTGGAGCATCCTGTCCTTGCCTGCGTGGACATGGGAGAAGGATTACTGGCAGTGGTACCTTTATTCTGTTGTGCTGTGACATCACTCTTAAATGCACTGTAAAGCATAGTTGCCAACTTGTTCTGCAAGTGCTGCATCCTTTCTGCCTTCAGGTGAGTTGGTAACATCTCTGCCACTTTGTGCTTATACCGAGGGTCTAGTAGAGTGGCCACCCAGTACAGGTCATTCCCCTTGAGTTTTTTTTATACGGGCGTCCCTCAACAGGCTGGACAGCATTAAAGCCGCCATCTGCACAAATTTGGATGCAGACGTACTATCCATCTCCTCTTGCTCTTCCTCAGTGATGTCAGGTAAGTTCGCCTCCTCCTCCCAGCCACGAAGAATACCATGGGAACGTTGAGCAGCACAAGCCCCCTGCGACACCTGCTGCGGTTGTTCTTCTGCCTGCTCCTCAAAAAAACCCCACCTTCCTCATCATCTGACTCCTCTTCCCCACACGACTCTTCCTTCTTCTCCTCCCCCTCTGTGCTGCCGCAGGTGTTGAGGAAACATCTTGTTCTGCTGAGAATTGTCCCCCAACTCTTCCTCCTGTTCCTGCTCACTCTCCTCCACAGCTTGATCCACCACTCTATGCACGGCACGCTCCAGGAAGAAAGCATATGGGATCAAGTCACTGATGGTGCCTTCACTGCGACTCACCAGGTTTGTCACCTCCTCAAACGGCCGCATGAGTCTGCAGGCATTTTGTATGAGGGTCCAGTACTGCGGCCAGAACATCCCCATCTCCCCAGAGCATGTCCTTTCACTGTAGTTGTATAGACACTTTCTCTTGTTGTAGCAGGCGGCTAAACATCAGGAGCGTTGAATTCCAACGAGTCCGGGTATCGCAAATCAATCGCCTCACCGGCAAGTTGTTTCTCTGCTGAATATCAGCCAAGCATGCCATGGCCGTGTAAGACTGCCTGAAATGCCCACACACCTTCCTGGAATGCTTCAGGACATCCTGTAAGCCTGGGTACTGGGTACACAAATCTCGATATTATTAGATTCAGCACAGGTGCCATGCAGGGTACATGCGTCAACTTTCCCAAATTCAAAGCCGAAATGAGATTGCTGCCATTGTCACACACCACATTGCCGATCTCCAGTTTGTGCAGGGTCAGCCACTGATCCACCTGTTTGTTAAGAGCAGCCAGCAGAGCTGCTCCAGTGTGACTCTCCGCTTTGAGGCAAGACATGTCTAAGCATGCAGCATAGGCCCTGGGGAGCTGGAGATGTGTAGCTGGAGAGGAGATCGCAGCACCAGTAGAGTTGTACTGCCACTCAGCCAAGGAGGAGAAGGAGGATGACAGTGAAAAGGATGCAGCAGGAGGAGTAGGAGGAGAAGGAGAAGAGGTGGAAGGAGGCCTGCCTGCCAGCTGTGGAGGTGTCACAACTAGGTCCGCTGCACAGCCATGTACTCCCTGCTTGCCATCGGTCACCAGGTTGACCCAATGGGCTGTGTAAGTAATGTATCTGCCCTGACTGTGCTTGGCAGACCAGGCATCCATGGTCAGATGGACCCTTGACCTGACCCAACGCTGTGTGCCAGAGATGACACCACTTGCCTTTTAACTTCATGGTACAGTTTGAGTATCGCCTTTTTTGAGAAATAATTGCGGCCTGGTATCTTCCACTGCGGTGTCCCAAATGGCCACAAATTTTCGGAAGGCCTCAGAGTCCACCAGCTGGTATGGTAACAGCTGGCAAGCTAACAGTTCCGCCAAGCCAGCTGTGAGACGCTGGGCAAGGGGGTGACTTGCAGACATTAGCTACTTTCGCTTAAAGATTTCCCTCACGGACACCTGGCTGCTGCTGTGGGAAGAGGAGCAGGAACCGCTCAAGGTGAGAGGCGGAGTGGAGGAGGGTACCTGTGATTTTGAAGGTGCAAGGGAGAAAGCGGCTGAAGAGGATGTGTGCTTGTGTGCTGCAATTACTCAAGTGGTCTTCCCATTGCAGTTTGTGCCTTTTCTCCATGTGCCTTCATAAGGCAGTTGTCCCTATGGCCTTTCCATGGTTCAAGTTTTGGTGGCAGAGAGAACAGATAACATTACTCTGATCTGAGACAGACACACAAAAAAATGTCCACACCGCTGAACCCAGGGGTGATGGCACTATGGTGGCATCAGCAGCTGACGTTGAAGGGCATGTTGGCTGGCTGTCCATAGGTGGCGATACATGGCGCCGGACACTGCCACCAGCTGTTTCTGATGACAAGCTCCCCCTGCTTCTTTCAGGAACTCGTCTCCTCCTACTCCTCTCTGACTCTCCCTCTGATCTGTCCCCTGTTTATCTCCTCTATTGGGAACCCATGTGAGATCCATATCATCATCATCATCATAATCATCCTCCCCAGCTTTGCTTGCCTCAGACACCTCCAAAACTGCACCAACAGCAGGTACTTTATCATCCTCCTCCTCACACCTTATGTCCATAGTGTCGCCTAACTCAGACATATGAGGTGGTGTAACTTGCTTATCACCTTCATCTTGTTGTAACAATAATGGCTGTGAATCAGTTAATTCCCCACCAAATAACTCCTGTGAAGTGTCAAATGTAGTGGATGTGGTGCTTGTAGTAGCGCTGGTGGCTGCGGAAGATGAGGTGTTCTGTGTTAAATAGTCAACCATGTCCTGACAATCTTGGGAGTTGATGGGACATGCCTTCTTCTAAGCACTGTACTTTGGTCTAGGGCCACACGAAATCACGTCAGCACGACCTCGAACAGAACTGCGTGGCGGCGTGCCTCTGGGTCTGCCTGTGCCTCTGCCTGTTGTTTTGACCATATCGGGGGGGATGAAGTGAAAGGTATGCACTGACTTGACTAATACAATGTGCAGTCACACAGGTGCAGTGAAAGGTATGCAGTGAAAGGCATTACAATACAATGTGCAGCTGTCACACAGGTGCAGTTAACAGGTATGCACGGACTGGTATATTAAACAGTGTGCGGTCACACAGGTGCTGTGAACAATTATGCAATGACTAGTATTACAAATGTGCAGCTGTCATACACACAGGTACCGTGAACAGGTATGCAGTAACTGGTATATAATATAACACTGAGTGCGGTCACGAAAGTAGGTACACTGAACAGGTATGCAGTGATTTGTATTACAAATGTGCAGCTGTCACACACACAGGTAGCGTGAACAGGTGCAGTGACTGGTATATAACACTGAGTGCAGTCACGTAGGTAGGTAGGTATTACAAATGTGCAGCTGTCACACACACAGGTACCGTAAACAAGTGCAGTGACTGGCATATAATATAACACTTCATGCGGTCGCCGGTCACTTAGGTAGGTGCACTGAACAGGTATGCAGGGATTGGTATTACAAATGTGCAGCAGTCACACACACAGGTACCATGAAAAGGTGCAGTGACTGGTACATAATACTGAGTGCGGTCACGTAGGTAGGTGCACTGAACAGGTATGCAGTGATTGGTATTACAAATGTGCAGCTGTCACACACACAGGTACCATGAACAGGTAGTCACTGAATGTGCTGGGCCTGGCAGTGGCACAGTAGGAATTAACAAGAGGCCAAGGGCCAGCTGTGACTGACTGACAGGGCTGTATCTGCAGCCAACAAGTGTCTGTGGGACACACACACACACACACAAAATAGATCACAAGAACAACATTAGCTCTCAAAAGAGCTGTCGAGGGGTGCTTTTTAGCAATAAGTATCAGCAAGGAGCAAGCTAACGAGCCTAACAAGAGCCTAACTAAGCTTTCCCTATGTCTACAGCAGGTTCCTCTCCCTTTCTCTAATTACTGCAGCCACACGAGTGAGTGAAATGGCTGACGCTGCCTGCATTTTATAAAGGGGGGGGGGGGGTGGAGTCTCCAGAAGGGAGTGTAGCCTGATTGGCTACCATGTGTCTGCTGACTGTGATGTAGAGGGTCCCTAATGATGTAGCATAGGCGGCGGGTCAAACTCACATATAGTTCACGGTTCACCGCGAACGCGAACCAGCGAAGTTTGCGCAAATCCAGTGGCCGCGAACCGTTCGGACCATCTCTAATCTGGAATCAGTATGTGATTAGGAGTTACCGGTATCTGATCTATATGTTTATTCCGGATGATGAACATCTTTACAGCCAAGCTGTAAGCATTTTTTACGCCAAGATGGCAACTTTCATAGCTCTTTAATGACTGCTATGGTACTATGATTCCGAATGAGTGGAAATGGATGGCGCGATTGACTTGATGTCCGAAGTGAATACAGAATTGCTCCACAGAATTGCTCCTTTTGGTAGATCAGTTCCAATCCCAGAAACCTCATCTTGGGGTTGATTCACTAATGGTAGCGCTGCGTAACAGTGAGAGTTATCAGCTGTTAAGAGCGCTGTAAAAGTAAGCATGCTTTAATTACAGTCATTGCACGCTACGAGCCCTATTGACATGAAAGCATGTGTAATGGGGAACCGGGCAGTCAGCATACACTATGCTCCTGAATTGCAGCATAGTGAACGCTATCAGCATAACGTGGCTCCGCTCCTCCCGGCATCATCACTAGCGAAAGTCCAGTCACACTCCGATTAGCCCAATAGGCTGTCTGTCAAGTGACATCATCACATCATCACTTGACAGACAGCCTATTGGGCTAATCAGAGTGCAGGGATCAAGTCCTTTAATGTGACTGGACTCGTGCTAGTGATGATGACGGGAGGATCGGAGCCGCGTTATGTTGATAGCGTTCGCTATTCTGCAATTCAGCAGCATAGCGTACGCTGACTGCCCCGTCCCCCATTACACACGATATGATGTCAATAGGGCTCGTAGCGTGCAATGACAGTAATTAAAGCAGGCTTACTTTTTCAGCGCTCGTTACAGCTGATAACTCTCGCTGTTACGCAGCGCTGCCATTGGTGAATCATCCCCTATGATTGCTGCTACTTACCTCATATGTGACAAAATACGTTTGTTTTGTTATATAAACTTCTGAAAAACAAATCAGTAAAGGGTGAAGTTCGTTTGCAAAGCATTCACAAAGGAGAATAAGGTGAGAATGCGAGGATCATTTGAGGTCACATTATGTTACCTTCAAGTGAGACAGGTGAGCTACAATGCAGAAAGAACACTGAGCCGAATCCCAGTTGAATCTGTAAAGTACAGAAAGAATGTGTGCTGATTATACCTGCTATGTGAAAACCATTGGACCTTACACCACATGGATTTTAATCACAGCTATTTTATTTTATTAAATTTGCTCACTCAGTACTTATAGGCTTAGAACATGCTTTTGCCATCTTACATTATAAATGAATCAACAGTGTGAGTTAGCAAAACAGGCTTCTTACCCAATGTCTGAAATTGTTCTATCTTGAATATGCAATACATATTCATTTTTTATACCCACTCAGTATAATGTATTCTGACTAGTGAGAGCTGAAAGCTAATGAGACTCAATTATTCTGGTGCTATTTATTGAAAGACTCTTATGCAAATGTAGATTGAGGCTATTTTTACCTGAAGTATGAGAACACCTTGCAAGTTTGTGATGCAAAAAAGAAGTAATTTAAGTGCTTCAAATCAAATTATCCAAAACTTGTTTTGGAATGCTCCCTTTGATTATACCTAAATAGTGAAATGATATGGTAGAAAACGTAATTATACTTGCTTGTTGCGTTGCTGGATTCTACAAAATCTCTCATTTACAACAGATGATAAGTATCAAGTTAGGTGGGGTTAAAATGCCAAGTTTGTGCAGTGGGCCACAGGGAACCAAAAATGTATCCACTGTAGATACTGTAAAGTGCAGAATTGCCTTCATGAGTTGCAAGATATTAAATGGATACTGTAAGAAAAAAAGAGAGCCCCCTGGGGGGTACTTGCCTCGGGAGGGGGAAGCCTCTGGATCCTAATGAGTCTTCCTCGTTCTTCTAAGCCTCAGGGATCCAGCACTGGCAGCCCTCAAAAATCAGTTGACAAGCTTGTGGGCTGTGGCACGGGCGCAGTAGCGGCGGCAATATTTACAGTCGGCACACCTGCGATGGCGCAGTAGCGCTTTCCGATGGGCTCCTGCAAAAGTAGCCAACCCTGATCAGGTCCACTCTACTGTGTAGGCGCAAGCCTGGTTTTATGCTGCAGGATGTGATGTTTCCCGGCAAACATGAAAGTAGGCAAGC
Organism: Hyperolius riggenbachi; assembly: GCF_040937935.1. Lineage (NCBI taxonomy): Eukaryota > Metazoa > Chordata > Amphibia > Anura > Hyperoliidae > Hyperolius > Hyperolius riggenbachi. The sequence continues at coordinate 183,099,262 of NC_090646.1, forward strand.
AAAAATGTTTCACCTGCTTAAAGCAGCACTGTTGCAATAGCATACAACGGAGGTGTGGTTGGATGTCAGGAGAGTGTTGGGGCCGCAAGCAGCATAGTTCACTCTTTCTTAGCAATGTTTTTCCCATTACCTAGGTAACACGGGGTTGCGCTAATATTGCAACTACTCTATGAGCAAAGACAGCAAAAAACAGAAACAGGGTGTAACGATCGGTGTCAGCACACAGAGAGAATCTGATTATTGATGATCTGCAGAATCATCAATAATACAGATGTATACTTGATTATGGATGATCTGCAGAATCACCAATAATACAAGTATGACTAACCTCTGGACACCTAATAAAGTGTAAGTGTTTGGTGTAACTGTAGGCTATCTCCCGTGAGGCGGGAGATACAGGCAGCTCGGCCAAGAAGTACCTGAGGGGCAGGTGGCCCTGGGGTGTGCAGGACTATCTCCTAGAGAGAGGGAATAGTGAGAACCTGGCAACCAGTGATACTTCAGATCAGATATTAGACTGTACTGCAGCCAGGGGACTCCAGGGGAAGAGGCCACTGGCTGCTAACAGGCCGGACTCTCTGAGGAGCAGGAGTCCTAGCTGCAACTGACACTTGGTGGAATAGTGTCACAACTAGTACAGATAGATTGAGCACTCAAGGAGTGAGTGACAGCATGGAAGGTTGGGCAGGCCAGGTCGGCAACACATGAGCAGATAAGGTACAGAGACAGAAGGCTGATTCGGTAACCGGGTACAGGCAGGGTTTGGCAACAGGTAGGCAGATATGCAGAGGTACCGAATCAGAAAGCAATAGAGAGGTCGACAGAGCAAATAGTCATAACAGAAATAAAGCAGAGTCCTAGTCTGAGGTGTGAGGTCCTTGGTCTCGAAACCCAGGAACTAGTCTAGAGAATAACTCAGCAATGACACAGTAATCTTAAGCTTGGGTGTGAGGTCTTTGGTCTCAACACCCCGCAACTGGTCTAAAGTATAACACAGTAATGACACAGTAGTCCTAAGCTTGGGTGTGAGGTCCTTGGTCTCAACACCCCGGAACTGGTCTAAAGTATAACACAAGCGTAATCTGGCTAAGTGTGAATTCCCAGGTCCACCTGGTTCCTCACACACTGTGGGATCTGACTGAGGTCTGAGTGCTCACACGTAAGTATTCACAACGGCAGACAACCTGAGACTGACCAGCAAGATCTATATATACTGCAGCGCTCCTCAGCGCCGCCCAGCGCCACTCAGCCAATCAACAACTGCGCTGGGATCAGCTGATCGACCTGATCAGCTGATCCCTCTCCTACTGGCATAAAGGTCCTGCCTTCCAGCGCGCGCGCGCGTAGCTCTCCATCTGTGTGCACTAGAAGGCCCAGGCAAACCAGACTCATGCTGCTGTGCGGAAACCGCCGGTCTGAACGTGGAGACAGCCGCCCCGCTGCCAGACCGCGCGGCGGCATCTCCGCAATCCATTACACAGGGTTGTAAAAAGTCGAATTGTATATTGCACGATCAGCTGCGTACCTTTGTGTGACCTGTTTCTGTTTTTCTAATTACCATTCCTATTTGAAATGTTCAAAACAATGTTTTAAAGTTCATGTTATGAGAAATGCAGAAGCCCATTATTGCTGGCCCCCTTTGGAAAGCACTACTTGTTTGGCCTTGTTAAGGTATTCTCTGTAATAATTTTTGTAGTCTCTTAGAAGGAATACTAATTCAGATTAGGAGGGTCAAAGGATTGTCACAACACCCGAGGCTGGCTTCAGTTACATGAATTTATAGCAGAAAGCAATAGTACTTCTCTTGCATGACCATGCCCAAAAAATCAATTGTGAACATATATATTTTTTACCATCTCACCATTGCTCAGCATTACTCAGCATTACTTTCTTTTAATTAAATTAGTCATTTTAGGAATTCTTAAATGTTAAAAATGAGGCCAGGTAAGTGCTAAACTTTTCACTTAACTTCCTTAGCTAGACTATTACTTCTTTTGCACCAACCTTTTTAATTTACTTTTATTTAAAAAAAATTTTAAGTATTTGGAAGCCTTTTGTTAACACCTTCATGCAGGCTTGTCTACCGTAAATGGCTACATTGGCCTGTGTTGACTGCACAATAATAGATCATGGGGTGATCTGCAAGAGATCTTTCCTTCTCTCCTTGCAAAGAACCCTAGTCTTTTACAAAGTCCTTACCCTCAGTGCCCAGGGAGAGGTTGGGGTTTTTAAGACAGCTTGCTGTTTTTTCACTTGTGGCAGGCGTTTCAGCAAGCTACTAAACAATAGACAATGGGAACTGTCCACTTAGAGACCATCCATGAGATGTACATGCAGTACAATTCTCCATTGCATAGAAAGAAGGAAAGGAAAGTGTGATCCCGACCTGCAGGGCCATTTTGGTGCCCCAGACAAGGCAACTTTTGCCTCACCTAATTTTGTGATTAGGAAGATTAATTTTTGTTTTTGTCAGGCACCAATAGCAAAGCTAGTCCAAACTTATGGAACCCACCTAGCAAACAACTCTTCCTATAATTGTGGCCTGTAACCACTTTATAAAAACATTATACTGTTCATGTTCAATCTGCGTCTTTACAGGTTAGAAAATTGTCCTGGAAATTCATAAGAGTAGCAACAATCAATAAAGACCAAATCTAAAAAAATTAAAGTATAAATAGCATATTGCTATTACCTATAATGTCGTTGTTATACTTTTTTTTGTCATGCTAATCATCATTATTATTATATTTAAAGGGGTTCTGTGGTGGTCTAGAAAAACAAAAAGTGTCACTTACCTCGGGTTTCTAACGCCCCCCTGAAGATATCGTGTCCCACGCCGTCACTGAAGAATCCTCCGATCCCCACCGCGGGTCAGTGTCCAGTTATTAGTATTATTACTTTACCAAAGTGCTCTAAGTGAATTGTGGCCTTGGTGTGAGTTAGCAGGGAATCAAATGGACAGTAGGGCTTTTTGTGCTGCATCTGTGCCTGAATGTGCTAGTTAGACTGCAGTATAGCATGTCAGTATACTGATACTATTTTCTTCACAAGATGTTCTCTTTCTTTTCTGCAGCTAAACACTTTCATGTAAATAATTACATTGAAATTTTCTATTCAAGAACAAGCAACATGTAATCTGCACAGCTACATTTAATGGGATTTCAATTGTGGAAGGATTCTTTATCTTCCTTACAACAGGTGACCCAGAGGCATCCTCATCCGATTCCACAGTCTTCTCACAGCTAAATACTCACTCCTTGCTCTTCCAAAGAGATGTGCAATTATTTTAGTGATGCATGACTTCCCAAGACAGCATTTCCTATACAGATACCAGTTATGTCCTTGTCTGTAATCCACAATCTCTTTCTTGTGATTTATTTTCTTCATTAAAATCCTTTCTGTAATATATCGCTATTTGCATGCTAATGCTATGCTTTAGGTTCTACTTATTATGGTTTAATGAAAAATTATCTCATTTTACACTTGCTATTGTTAACAAGAAAAGATATGCAAAAGTTCTACATCAAATACAAAAGAGTAAAGCTATTTAATGATGTACCATGGTAATATTCCATGCAATGTATATGGGACTGTTTCCACTTATGCTGGTGTGCATCTACAAAAACAAAGGAAAACAATTATATTAAACCTGGTGTGTCCATGGTGCAGGGGTGTCTTATGGACCTTCCCTCCCTTCAATTATTGTCCCCCTTGTGCCTTTCTTGTAACTCGTGTGTCCCCCTGTGCCCTCTTTACCCGTGTCTTCCTGTGTCCTCTCTCCCCATTTGTCCTTTGTCCTTCTGTGTCCTCTTTACCCCTGTGTCGTCCTGTGTCCTTTGTCCCCACATGTCTCCGTGTCCTCTGTTCACATATATCCTTTGTCCTCCTGTGTCCTCTTTACCTATCTCCCCCTGAGTCCTCTGTCCCCATGTGTCCTTTGTCAGGTGGTGCTTAGTAGGCTTGGTACATATGCATTTAAAATTAGACCTGGGGGCCACATGTTTGCGTCTGGAGACTTAGGAGAGTCTAGACCCGGCTGACCTGTGTTGGTGTGGGTCCTCCCCTGCAATCATTGCTGGTTGAAGATATGGTGTCCTGCAGCTGGAGAGCTGTTGTACTGGCTGGCAGGGAGGAGTGGGGATGTAGGCTGCTATGTAGAGGCAGCCGTGATGTCCAGTGGCTGGCTGGATGGCCCGATTGGTGTCCTCTGGGGGCTGCGCTGGAGTGGGTTCCAAAACCTGGCAGTAGTCTGCTTGCTGCCACGATGTGAGTCACCACCAATATAGCTCCCGGCTTGAGGCCTACCACAGGGCTTCCGGATGGAAGACCTAGAGGTGGGGCCTGTATGTGCGGTATTCAGGTGGCAGGCCTGCATCGGCTAGTGCTTGCATCCCGCACGTGGTGTATGGCTGATTAGCAGCGGCGTTAAGGGTTTTTTTCCGTGTGGTAACAGGCGGCCAGACGTGGAGGTAAGTCCAGTCTCCATCATTGGGCCCAATCACTGCACTCCCTACTGAGGGAGTGCAGTGATTGGGCCGAATGACAGAGACTGGTCCCACCCTCGAGACCATCGGATGCTATCAGCAAAGGGAGCAGGGAGAGCTGTGATTGGCAGTCTGGGGCAGCCACCCCCCCCCCCGCCTGAATTACCAACATTTTTCAAAGCTGTGTGACTACTTCCTTCCATAACCACTTTAAGGTAACCCGCAGCCTTCATCTTGGGTATGACAGACGATGGGAGGGGTACACAGTCGAGGGGAAGCAACACTGGAGGGGACATAGGGGCCAGCAACACTGGAGGGGAGAGAGGGGCAGGGAACAGCAACATTGGAAGGGTCTACAGGGGCGGGGGACAGCAACCAGACTGAGGAGACAGCACATCGGACACTAGACGGGACAGGAGGGCCGAAGGTCAGTGAACACTGGAAGGGGAAAAGGAGGCAGAAAATGTAGTATTCAGACTATAAAATGCACAAACTCCCCCCCCACACACACACTTTTGGGGGAGAAAAAGTGTGCCTTATAGTCAGAAAAATACGATACCTTGTGCTCCTTCAAGTAAGTTGTGCTGACAGGCGCGTTACTTATTGATGAACCAACCTCACCAAAAACGGAAAAAATACACCTTTATTTCCAAATAAAATACTGTCGCCATACATTGTACTAGGAACATAATTAAAATGTTGTAATAACCAAGACAAATATGCAAATAAAATGTGTGGGTTTTATCTACTGTAGCCCATTTTATTTTAAAACTGTAATGGCTGAAACCTGAGAAATATTTATTTTTTAATTTGTTTTTCAACTTATTCCCTTTAAAATGCATATAAAATAATTCTCAGCAAAATGTACCACCCAAAGAAAGCCTAATATATGGCGAAAAAACAGTACATGGCTCATTTTGATGTGATAAGTAGTGATAAGGGGGCAGCTATGCTCCCACTGGGCAAAATAATCGAGAACTATGGCCTAGGATACCATTGTTATGCAGATGACACACAACTGTATCTGTCCTTCAAGCCTGGCACCCAAGACCCATCAGCATCCATAAATGCGTGTCTAGTGGATTTACAAAATTGGATGAACACCAGCTGGCTGAGGCTGAACTCTGACAAAACTCAGAAAGCAGGAATCAGCTGTCGTCAAGTCTTCCTTCTTCCATCTAAGAAATATAGCGAAAATCAAACACCTTATCCCAGCTGAAGACCTACCTGCCCTGGTTCATGCATTTGTATCCTCCCGCCTAGACTACTGCAACGCCCTGTTCATCGGATCTACAGATAAGGTTCTGCGCCCCTTACAGCTAGTACAGAATGCAGCAGCAAGACTCCTAACCAATGCCCCCCGCAGTTCACACATCACCCCAGTACTGCAAACTCTTCACTGGTTGCCAGAAAATGGAGAATCAATTTTAAGATCTGCCTGCTGACATTCAAGGCTCTACATCACATGGGACCCAAATACATAGCGGATCTATTGGAACTTTATGCCCCTCCACTCACCCTCTGCTCTGCCAACAAGATGAAACTGGTTATTCCCAGGATACACTTAACATTTGGTGCTTGGGCCTTTTCGTATGCAGCCCCTACTCTATGGAACTCACTTCCACAATCAGTACGAGAGGCTCCTTCTCTGGACAGCTTTAAGGCTAAAAACTCACCTCTTTTCCCTAGCCTTTGAGACTGCATAATGCAGGGTCACAGTGCTTTGAGTCCCCAGGGAGAAAAGCGCTATATAAATATTATTGTTATAGTTATTGTTATAAAGTTAATGAATGTGAGGAGTATGATATGGGAAAATTGCTGTGGTTTTTAGGGGGAAATAACTTGTGGTAGAGAAGTGCTTATAGTATGAACAGCAATACCCTGTACATAAAGGAACCTAATATAAAAATATTTCTGTTTACAAGGTTGATTATTTTGACACCCTTCTGGAAAGGTTTATGGGAGGGTAGATTCCCTTTTAATCAAAAACATTTATCGATCACTTACAGCCGTAATATTACAACAATCTGAAATTGATGTTATAATATTGTACAAATTGCTGAATAGTAGTAAATAGAACAAACATGCAATTACAGCTATACAGAAAAATAAACTGGAATGGAGCTTAGACTATGGGTAAGCCCATGAGACAGCTGGTAGCTCTTGAGCAGTTCAGCAGGTGACAGGCTTCATGAAAATTGCAGCCTAATAATAGTTGTAATAGTTGTAATACAACATGCTCTCTTTCAGTCAGGTGATGATTAAACTGATTATATACTGTTGGTAATAATAATGTCTTGACATGATGTAATAGTTTTCTCCTGGTGGACTTTGCAGTCGGGAAAGACGTCAGGGCAGCTATGTAAATCACATTCTCACTTCTTCTGGATCTTATTTCATTCTGGCACCTGGGATCACCGGAAGATTATTAAAAATTCAAAGTTGAAAATCGGAATACTTTCACCTGAAATAATTTCCTCTTCATCAGTAAATTTAAATGTATCAGTTTCTCTGTTTAACTGCTACTTCTACCTATTTTTCTTTGTTTATTCAGTGTTTTTTTTAACTAAGATGAATATATTTTTTTCGATGTGTATGTTTGTTTTGTTTAACTGCTTCTACACCGACATAATTGGAATCTACTTCCTGCTGGTAGCTGTGCGGCTCCTCACAGGACGCAGTTTCTAACTATTCACTTCTGCGCACTCACACTATCTTCGCCGTTCAAGCCGCTGTTCTATCTCTGCAGCCGTTCGCTCTGCTGTTACAGTGACAGCACAGCTTCTGCATCTCAGGATTTAATTGGCTCCTGACCCTGTGATTACTGTGAGCCAATCACAAGGCACAATAGGGAAAGGACAGCTCTGGTCCTTAACCTTTTGCCGACCGCTCCACGTCAATTGACGTGAAATCGGCACTGCGTTAACACATCACAGAATGCTCCACACAAGCAACTTTTGTGTTTTTTAAGGTGTTCACACTTGCTGATGATCATTTCATGAAGTTCATTTTATCAGCCGCACTGACTAACTGACTAACCCTCTTTATTCCTATGGAAGTGGTGAGGGTGTCAGTAATGTTTCACACACTGCTTTGGCAGATTGACTTTGTCTTTGTCAATAGGGATGGTCAGAGATTCCGATTTATGCCAATTACTAATTCTGAGTATTTCCAATTTCCGTTTTCCGATTCAGAGGATTCTTTTTCTTGGTCATTTTTTGCATTCTCTGATTGGCCAAATACTTCCGAGTTGACTCTGTATTCTCTTACTGGTCCAATGCTTCTGAGTTCTAAAATTACAGAGTTGCAGTAATGCGGTATTTCTGCAGAAATCCGATTTCAGAGTTCTGATTGGAAATGGCGATTTCCGATTGGAGATGCATCTTTTCAGCAGAATCCAAAAGAACATCCCTATTCCCTATTAGTTCAGTAAAAAATGACATGATATAACACGTTGCGTGTTGCTGTTTATGTTAGGTGGTATTTTACTGTGTAAATACCTGCTGAGGACTAGATGATTTGAATGATGTGCTGATATACAAACCTTAGAACTGAAAGGGTGTGTGCTCTCTTCCTCTCATGACTGTAGATCTATGCCTAGAGTTGGGTTTAAATAATTTATTTTATGCAGCAGTTCTTTAAAGTGTAGCGCGAGGCCTGTCTCATGCCTCTCCCTTCATTCACAATGATTTTCACATTCGCCCATTTGAAAAGACCCATTTGTTGCCATGTTTCATTATACAGGCTTTGCATCGGTACCCAAACTGTCTTAAACTCGAAAAAGCCATTTGTTCAGCCTGGAGAAATGCGTCATATTAGAGAAGCAGAGGAGAGTCAGGAAACACGCTGCCTCCTATCTGTCAGCAGACAGCGTGATGATCAGTCAGGGAGCATTCACAATCACCAAACAGAGACAGCATGCAAATTGGTCAGCGTTCACAGAGCGCACATCCACTTCTTTATTGCACACATCTGATTCTAGTAATGTTTCATTTGCCTAACTAAATCAATATGTTACAACTCAGCGCCTTATTAATGTTTCCAGACGAGAAACAAATTCACACCTTACTAAATCTCTATTACACCTAAGCTGAGAAGGATAAACTGACTCAAGATTGAAAACGCAATTCACAGGGGATGGCAGGGTGGAAGATAATAAAGGGTGCACTTCCTCCAACTAGAAAATCTCAGCTGCATCCACTGCATGAAGAACCACTATGTGCTGCCTAAAGGAGAATTCCAAGAAGACTGTCAACTCTGCAGTCAATTAAATCTTGTTTTCTGTTAAAATTATTATTCTGTAAATGATATAACTGTGAGAAGGATGCAAAGTCTGCCACAGATAGCTTGCTGCCCTTGTGAGTTCTAGTGAACATTAAAATCACTAAATTCTAGCTTAAAAGAAAATAAGGGCTTGGACCTACAGGAACTATTTCAGCCTATGCTTTGGAATCGCCAGTGATTCCAAAATCTCTAGGCTAATCAGAGGCAATTGGGATGATTTCACAGGAGTGACTGCAATTTCCCCAAATCACAATCGTAGGTTATGCAGCATTTTTGATTGTGCTTCAATACAAAGTATAGGATTTTTGCAAAATCGCATTTCAGTCCCTTTACAGAACGATTTTACAGCAATCTTACAACCCCAAAACTACAAAAAAAAATTTAAATTGCTTATTGCTGTTTAAATTGCTGGAATTACGTTAAAAAGCACTTTAAAATTAAAGTGTCACGTACCTAGAAAGCTGGAGACCGATGTGCTGAGGACAGCAACTCTTGCAGCTTACTAGCTGAGGGCCCTGGAGTGGGTATAGGGACCAGCAGCTAATACGGGGCAGGAGCGCTAGCAGAACTGCTGGTGTGGCGCCGAGGCGCATGAGAAACTGCAGTGCTCCCACAGGCTGAGTCTGGTGGTGCAATGACTCAGAAACCAGACCAGAGTAACTACACGTTTCAGCAGAGGATGGTCTTCTTAGTCAGGCAGAAGTCGGCAACAAATCAGGTTCTCGGACTGGCAGTAGGTTGGTAACTAACTGGGTTCTCTGACAGACAGAGATCGGTAACAGATCGGGTAGTTGTAGTAAGCAGAGGTCGGCAACAGATCGGGAAGTCGGACGGGCCAAGGTCAGCAACAGCATGGAACATAGAACAGGCAGATACGGAATCGTGTCACACAGGAGCGTAGCAATAGGGGGTGCAGAGGTAGCGACCGCATCGGGGCCCTTGGGCCAGAGGGGCCCCAAAGGGCCCTCCCTCAACTACAGTATTAGCTCTCTATTGGTCCTGTGCTCATAATAATCACTTCTATAGATACTTTGAATAGTGGTAATCATTAATAAACTGTTCCCCATCCCCTTCTTGCACCTCTGACACTGTAGTTGCCATTGGCAGGTTTTGGTGCGCCATATCAATTGTTATGTATAGAGTGCTTGGGGGGCCCCATGTAAAACTTGCATCGGGGCCCACAGCTCCTTAGCTACGCCACTGGTGTCACAGGAACACTCACTCAACTAACAGCACTGGACAGTGGCAGGAAATACATGTACGTTCACTTGCTATGACGCGCACAGGCATGCGCAATGACACGAACGGATGCACCCAATGATGCCCACACCCATATGTGATGACACGATACCTATACGCAATCACGTGGCCCTTCGGGCACACATGCGTACAGCATTCTATGGTGCCGGTGTCTCTGCTGCCACACACGATGCCCACACGCACATACCACCAAGCCCCCATGTGGAGGGACCCGACGAGATGCACTAGGACCCATGCCGGCATCAGTACGTACCAGCCGCTTCGTCCGGACAGGTAAGTGACCATGACACTTAGTGATTAGCAATTGTATTTGTGTTTTGTGATTTCTAGTGAGCTAATGTTTGGGTGCCCCATGAGCCCTAATGCAAACATGTGCTGTTGGGTGCCAAAAGCAGAAATTTGGGGGCCCTTCCAACAGATTTCTTCATTTTTTAAACATTATTGTTTTGAAATGTATGATTTATGAATGTATCATTTTTGAAAGTATCCTTTTTGAAATTCATCAATTTTATTTTTTGTATTTACCGTACCTTATTTGCAGTGGGGGTAGAGACATGGGGGAGGGAGGGGTTAAGGTGAGGCATCAGGAAGGGTGTTTTTAAGGTTTAGCATCAGGAAGGAGGGTTTTAAGGTTAGATGTCAGGAGGGGGGGGGGGGGTTAAATTTAGGCATCAGGAAGGGGAATTTGAAGGTTAGACATCAGGAAAGGGGGTTTAGGATTAGGCATCATTAATGAGGGTTTTAAGGTTAGGTGTCAGGAAGGGGGGTTTTAGGGTTAGGCACCTACAATGAGATGGTTCTGTGTGATAGTAGATGATAAAAGGAAATCACCGCTCAACTGCACTGTGGAAGGCAGTGCTGGACCATAGGCAGCCAGGCCTATATACTGGAACAATGAGCAAAAAAGATTGGTCCGCGACAAGGTCTCTCCACAGAAATCAATGATTTATTTAGGACGTATCCTCACAGCAAAAAAAAAAAGGGTACATAGGCTGACATGTTTCGGGCCATGCGGCTTCTTGGTTTTATACATTTATGGAGTTTTATAAATTCTTTTAAAGGTTGTCTTTTTCACCTTTACAGAAGGGGCGGTGACTACCACAGGAGTGGTCATTTATATGGGCAGCATGGTGGCGTAGTGGTTAGCTCTCTCGCCATGCAGCGCTGGGTCCCTGGTTCGAATCCCAGCCAGGGCACTATCTGCAAAGAGTTTGTATGTTCTCTCCGTGTCTGCGTGGGTTTCCTCCGGGCACTCCGGTTTCCTCCCACATTCCAAAAACATACGGATAAGTTAATTGGCTCCCCCTAACAAAATTGGCCCTAGACTACAGTACTTACACTGCATAATATAGACATATGGCAATGGTAGGGATTAGATTGTGAGCTCCTTTGAGGGACAGTTAGTGACAAGATATATATATATATACATTGTACAGCACTGTGTAATATGTCGGCGCTATATAAATACTAAATAATAATAATAATAATAATAATGTACACTTAGGCTCCTCCTATGGGAGGTTGGGCTTTTGCCACACCTGGGTGTGTCACCTCTTCCTGTATTTTTAAACTGAGAGGTAGTAGCTGTGTGTTGTGTGCTATGATTAAGGGCCGCATGGCCCGAAACATGTCAGCCTATGTACCCTTTTTTTTGCTGTGAGGATACGTCCTAAATAAATCATTGATTTCTGTGGAGAGACCTTGTTGTGGACCAATCTTTTTTGCTCATGGTTCTGTGTGATAGTAGTGTTAGGTTTAGCTGTAGTAAAATATTGATAACATTTGTCATATGTGGGCAAGGTCTATATCAAGTGCAATTAATTTGGGAATGACACCACTCAGGAAGCAAATTTTGTGAATTGATAATTGACAACTGAAGTGTGCCGTCAAATTCACTTAGAAAATTAACAACACAATAAATGCCTCGTTTTATGGTAGAAATTTGTTACTCAGGCATCTATGTATAAAATGACTTTTGTACAGATATTACTAAATCTCCCTAATCTTAGATATTTAATCCAAGGATCTAGCTAATCATACCTACTGAGGAGGTGACAAAGGTTGTAGTACAAGACCCCTTGAGGTGCAAAGAATCCTTTGATGAGAGTTTGCTGCTTCCATGCAGTGTCTGTGTGTTGTGTGATGTTAGGGATCCCAATACATGGATGTGAGAATCCGCTCAGCTGCCTGCGCAGGCAGGCAGCCTTTTGACCATTGTTTAGGTTTGCTTGCTGCAGGACTCTGGAAAGGAGACCTTCTGTCAGTTGTGCAGCTTGTGTTGCTGAGGGATCCGCATACATTAGTCATGCAAATCCCTTACCTGCCTTCTTTTGATGACTGACACTATAAAAGCATTCTGCTCCCAGAATGCTTTGCTGGACATTTCCCTTCCATGGTCTGTTCCTGATGGACACTGCTGGAGTGTCAGCCGTTGCTATGTAGAATACACTCCTAGTGAGTGTCAGCCATGCTACTTCTCGTTGAAGATTAGTTTAGAGTTATTCGTGGGACTGCGCTAAGCAGATTCCCTAGTCTAGTTAGGATTGTATTATTTGTATTGCCTGTTCTGTCTGTCTGTGGGGTGCTAACCAGAGCAGCGGTTGCTACTGGTAGGCCTTTCTGTTCTGTTATTTTCTTCTCTGGATCGCACTAGTCTCTTTGCGCTAGTGCTGGGGATCCTTCTGTTCTGTCTCCTGGGATCGCGCTAGCTACTTTTCGCTAGCGCTGGGGATCCTTCTGTTCTGTCTTCTGGGATCGCGCTAGCCACTTTTCGCTAGCGCTGGGGATCCTTCTGTTCTGTCTCTTGGGATCGCGCTAGCTACTTTTCGCTAGCGCTGGAGATCCTTCTGTTCTGCTACTCTGTACCTGGATCGCGCTAGCCACTTTTCGCTAGTGCTGTGGATCCTTCTGATCTGTCTTCCTGAATCGCACTAACCGCTAGCGGTAGCGGGTGTGGATCGTTCTGATCTGTGTTTCTGCTTGGATCACACTTGCTCTGACGGAAGAGCGGTTGATCCTTTCTGCCTAGTTCCTGTTTCACGTTTGTCTGTCTTGTCTGATTCGAAACGCTTGCTGTAGGCTCGGTGAGGTAACCGTTAAGGAAGCGCTCGCGTTCTCTGTTTCGTGTTTGTCTGTCTTTGGTTAGTTAGGCGTGCTTGTCTCTGTTGTGCGTAACACGCGGAGACCGCGCACGAACGCATGCACTGTTGCGAATGAGTGTGGTGTTCGCGTTCAGCTAGCGTTTGTTATTTTCTTTATCTTTCTCTTTGTATGATTTGCTGTGCCTTTGCAACCCTTGTGCTCTGTCCTGCTCAGTCTTGTGTCGCTATTGGCAATCACCATTCTTGCGATTGCGTTTCCTACTTCGTTTCCGCCATTGTGTGTTCGCCGTCGCTGGGTGGCGACTAATTTGGTGGGCACACATTGGTTCTGTCCCTTTGCTCTGTTCCCTGTGGGCTATCCAGCCCTGCCTGATTGTACCTTGTCCCGGATCTGTACAATTCCCAATTGGCATCTGTGGCTGTGCAGCGGCTGTGTTCGCCTGCACTCCACAGCGCTATCTGCCGGTGGGAATTGCCCTCTCCGGGTGCATAGCACCTAGCCTGGGTGTCCGCAATAATACGCTTGTGGAGGAAATCCGCCGCGTCAGCGCACGTCTGGTGCGCTGACCACGGAGACGATTCCACAATCGTTACAATGGATTTACAGCTTTTGATCCTATTCAAATTATACTTTGGGCTAATGAATTGTACAGTACCATCTGCTTGGAATCACATCATTTTGTATTATAGATGCCCATCGCTGTACTAAGATTCTGAGATGTTTATTGCTGTGGCCATTGCTGCAGAAGTGTTTTATATGACTCATGTGAAACTTATGTGAGTTCATTCTCTGGTACACTGTTTTATCAGTGTCTCCCACACAGAGTCATCTGCTGGAACATTTTATACTGTATACACCAGGGGTGCTCAATAGGTCGATCGCGATCTACCGGTAGATCGCGACCGCCTATTTGGTAGATCGCGGCCTCTTGGCCGCGTCTTGTTAAATATAGCCGCGCGTGTTCACTGTGTCGTGCTGCGGCTGTCAGAATCTGCTTCCGAGCGAAGCAGCGCTGATGGGAGAGGCGCGGCTAAACAGAGAGGCGTGGCTGGAGGGGGAGAGGAGCCAATTGAGCAGCGCTGATGGGAGAGGCGTGGCTGGAGGGGGAGAGGAGCCAATTGAGCAGCGCTGATGGGAGAGGCGTGGCTGGAGGGGAAGAGGAGCCAATTGAGCAGCGCTGATGGGAGAGGCGTGGCTGGAGGGGGAGAGGAGCCAATTGTGAGCGTCTTCTCTCCCTCCTCTGTGATGGTCAAGCGTTGTGGCCACGCCTCCCCCTTGTCCCGCGGGCTTCTACCACCGCATCCATCTTTGGAAGGACTGGACTGGAGACTGGAGAGCGGAGGAATTGCATTGCTGCCAAGGTGGGGAATAGAATTATGGTGCTGGTGGGTCGGGTCGCGCTGCAGGTCGGGGCCAATTAGTTTACTGTGGGGCTGCAGGGGGAAGGGGATTTAGTTATTATTCATAGAAGCCATGCGGGGGGAGGGGAGGGGAGGGAGGGCTGGGGGTGGCAGGGGGTTTAACTGAGCTTAATGTGGGCACCCCTAGTTGAGGGAAGGATTGCTGCCAAATATGCTGGGGTGGGGAGGGGGGTTAATGTCACTGTGTGGGGGTACATTTGTGGGGAAATCTGCCAATGAGATTGTATTTGTGGGGAAATCTGCCAATGAGATTGCACTTGTGGGGAAATCTGCCAATGAGATTGCACTTGTTGGGAAATCTGCCAATGAGATTGCATTTGTGGGGAAATCTGCCAATGAGATTGCATTTGTGGGGAAATCTGCCAATGAGATTGCATTTGTGGGGAAATCATCTGCCAATGAGATTGCCTGTGTGGGGAAATCATCTGCCAATGAGATTGCCTGTGTGGGGAAATCATCTGCCAATGAGATTGCCTGTGTGGGGAAATCATCCGCCAATGAGATTGCCTGTGTGGGGAAATCATCCGCCAATGAGATTGCCTGTGTGGGGAAATCATCCGCCAATGAGATTGCCTGTGTGGGGAAATCATCCGCCAATGAGATTGCCTGTGTGGGGATATCATCCGCCAATGAGATTGCCTGTGTGGGGAAATCCTCCGCCAATGAGATTGCCTGTGTGGGGAAATCCTCCGCCAATGAGATTGCCTGTGTGGGGAAATCCTCCGCCAATGAGATTGCCTGTGTGGGGAAATCCTCCGCCAATGAGATTGCCTGTGTGGGGAAATCCTCCGCCAATGAGATTGCCTGTGTGGGGAAATCCTCCGCCAATGAGATTGCCTGTGTGGGGAAATCCTCCGCCAATGAGATTGCCTGTGTGGGGAAATCCTCTGCCAATGAGATTGCCTGTGTGGGGAAATCCTCCGCCAATGAGATTGCCTGTGTGGGGAAATCCTCTGCCAATGAGATTGCCTGTGTGGGGAAATCCTCTGCCGATTGCCTTTGTGGGGAAATCCTCTGCCAATGAGATTGCAATTTGTGGTCGTCCCATGCTAAACTTAGCATTTATAATGTTGTTATATGACTATACAAGACTTGTATAGTAATATACCAGCATTATTAATGCTAAGCTCAGTATTTGAAATGTTGGTAGATCTCCTGGCCTCGGCGAATTTTAAAGAAGCTCGCGAGCCGAAAAAGTGTGGGCACCCCTGGTATACACAATTAGGACCTTCTCACACTGAACACCATTGCTCTAAGAAAAATGTATACCAATACAACCCAAGTTACACATAATACTGTCCCAATATAGACTATCCACATGAACTCTCATTAGTTAAAATAAATAAAAATGTCTAAAATAACACATATTATTCCTTTTTCTCCATCTTAGAAATGTTCTACATTTCTAATTAACAAATTTATGGTGCAACAACTGAAAACTGTTTTCTCACATAAAAATAGTAGTTCCATTGTGCAACTGTCAGTTGTGCCCATACCTCTTCTTACTGTTTGCTAATAGTTATACATATATTTTATAGTCATTTTTGTTACACAAATGGTAGAAAACGTGTTCACTCAGTTTTCAGGTTGAAGTGTGTGGAGGCAGGGGCACTGCATGATTGATGGCTTCATCATTTGTAGTGAATTATGTAGCAGAATACACGCAACAGCAGGGGTACAACTGAGGTTAGATTTGAATGTTGGAATTGAATCAATTATCAAATGATGAAAAGTGGTAAGCAGATTAATGATCAATTTCATCAGATAGTTTACCTAATCTAATAATGTATGACTATCAGTTTACTGAGGTGTAGTCTCATTTTTCCCTGTTAGAAATCTGCATGAACATTTAAATAATATCTGATATCAAAGAACAATTTCAGGTTATTGAACCATAAAGGTGGCCTCTAATAATACAATCTTGATTGTACAATCTTACCACTTCTATCTATATGAGGGACTTGAAAAAACAAAGTGACGCCTGGATGCTAGTGAATCCATCTGCCACTTAACCATCTGTATACCTCTCAAATTTAACCACCTTAGCGGTATGGACGAGCTCAGCTCGTCCATCACCGCTGGAGGCTGCCGCTCAGGCCCTGCTGGGCCGATTTTGATGAAATAAAAAGCAGCACACGCAGCCGGCACTTTGCCAGCCGTGTGTGCTGCCTGATCGCCGCCGCTCTGCGGCGATCCGCCGCGAGCAGCGGCGAAAGAGGGTCCTCCCAGCCGCCTGAGCCCTGCGCAGCCGGAACAAATAGTTCCGGCCAGCGCTAAGGGCTGGATCGGAGGCGGCTGACGTCAGGACGTCGGCTGACGTCCATGACGTCACTCCGCTCGTCGCCATGGCGACAGGAGAAGCCAAACACGGAAGGCTGCTCATTGCGGCCTTCCGTGTTACTTTTGGCCGCCGGAGGCGATCAGAAGAACGCCTCCGGAGCGCCATCTAGTGGGCTTTCATGCAGCCAACTTTCAGTTGGCTGCATGAAATAGTTTTTTTTTTATTTAAAAAAAACCCTCATGCAGCCGCCCTGGCGATCTTAATAGAACGCCAGGGTGTTAATGGCAACCGAGCCTGGCCCTTTCCTTATTCAGTACAGCATGGGTGATGTATATACTTGTATTGCACACTGTTACCGTCTAGTACCAGCATCATAATACATTACACTAGCACTTTGCTAATGGAAACGTTTTTTGTTTTGCACAGGAATTTATTTGCACGGTTTACATTTGTTTATTATCTCACTGATTTAGGCCTCTTTCACACCAATACATTGCATTTTAGGGGAAGTTAAGGTCGCATAACGTGCCCCTAACGCAACGCATGGTGGTGTTGAAGTTGGACATCAAATTGAGCCACATTATGAGGCTCTTGGTGCTATCCTGGGAAGTCCGGATGTTTTCAATGATTCGGATGATTCCAATCGGATTATTGAAAAGGTCCGGATCTTTGAACTGAATCTTTGAATCATTTTACTAGGGAAGCAGGGGGGCAGCAGAGTGAGAGGTGCAGGAGAATGAAGGCACATTGAGGGTGCTAATGGGGAAGGGAGAGATGCAGCAGGAAGATTGTGCTTGTGCATAGAAGCTGCAGTTCCTGTTTCTTCCAGACATCCACTGTGAACCGAATCCTTCATTGTGATGATCCGGATGATTTGACTCACAATCTGGACAACACTACAATGCAGTGAATATTAATTAGCCATGTGGCTAGGAACAATAGCGGACTCTCCCCCTTACTGAGCATGTGCAAACAGTCTAACGCAGCTAAAACCATTATAACGCACAGCATGCTGCACTGTCTTTGAACGTCCAGCGTTACACTGTAACGCAACGTGGGCAATGTGAACAGCCCATTGATTTTTCATTACTGTGAGTTGGGCTGCGTTACACGCTGCTCTAACGTGCGCCTGTAACGTCCCACTGTGAAAGCAGCCATATTCATTTATTTATGAGTTTCCCTGTGTTTAGCACATTGCACTTTATTTGTATATTCTGAACCCGGGCTCACATGCACTGTGTTGCACAGGATTAAGCACAGAGTAGTATTTATTAACATACATAATTTTGGACCAGAGGCAATATTAGTCAGTGATAAATGATTTATGATAATGAATTGGTCATCTGAGAGATGTGGAAGCTTTCATTATTTTTAAATTATTTACAATCGTATTTAAATATTTTTTTATATCAATAAAATGTATTATTTTTAAGAAATTGAGTAGTGCTGTTTCCATGGGCAACGTTCCTTTTCACGTTAGTAAATTGCATACTGATCGCCCAGAACACACTCTGTATTGAATGCGGTGAAAACTTTTCTTTTTTATATAGTGTTTAACTAGTGTTTCTTTTTAAATTACAGTGTGTGCCATTGGGAGTTGGTGAAGCAACATTACTTAACTACTTGGTGCTGGCGGTCTGGTGAAAAATATGGAGCATGTTGTACAGGCTGGGACCTGTAGGCAGGGGCGTATCTGGGTAATATAGCGCCTATGGCAAACACTAAGATTGCGCCCCCCACGGATAAAGCTGCCTTCCCCTGTAAAAACAGCATCCTTTCTCACATATATTTGTAATAGTTGTCTGTGTTTTCGCGGCACTAGATACTGCCTAAGTTACTTGTTTTTTAGAAATATCTCTTCTTATTCCCTCTCTATACGCTATTCTAACACTAACCTCCCCCCCCCCCCTTATGGCACCTAAAACAAGGATACCCAAGACAAACTCCTTTTGCAAATCAAGGCTCCAGGCATGTATGGGCATCAGTCCTCATGCCCACCGCACCCCCTGTTCATGTCTGACCCTTTGTTCTAATGTAATAGCCCTGTAAGTCCCGGCCAGGTCCCACACTACTGCTTAAGCACTGTCCCTGCAGCATGCATCCTTGATTGCACTCCTGTAGCTGGGAGCATGCTGCACAATCGCACTACAAGTTGTTACATAGTGTGCATGCACAGAGTTCTTCCAGGCACTGGAACGCGATCAAAGATGCCAGCACTTGTGCCTGGCCAGGACTTACAGGGGCTATTACATCAGAAGGGGTCTCAGGGGGCTATTACATCAGAACGGAGATGGGTGGATGTGAACGAGGAAGTAGTGGGCATGAGGACCCAATTTACAAAAAGAAGTTTGTCTTGAGTATCCTTTAAGACCATCCAGGGCCCCAGGAAGACAAATTAAGAAAAGTTACCTCCCACACATGAAATTTTGACAAACGTTCCCTCTGACACATGCTTGCTTAATACGCCATTTACATGCTAACATGTAATAAACTGTTCTTATCACCTTGCTTCGACACCATCGTCTCACAGACTGAGAGATCACTTGACTCTCCACACCGCAAACAGGATATAGACTTCCTCAGGCTTTTTCCAATGTTTACGTTATTTATTCAGGAAACAGGAATACAGATAGATACATTCATCTCCTGGCAGAGCAGACTTCCATGTTGCGTTACAGCTACTTGAGTATCTATCCTACTGAAGATACCCAGGTCTTCTTGTATCTACTCTATGTTACATCTAGACTAACTATGTACAGCATACATTATATCAGATTACAGAAGGAATAACATACTTAGAGAACTAATTGGGTTCCAGTCAGTATTGAAGCATAGCAGGAATCAGAGAGAGCGAGCCCCTTTTCAGCTCGTCAAGCTATTAATACCGACTAGGAAAGAGTTAAACGTGACATCATATTCGCCACCCCTAGATCAGATTATTGGTGGACCCTACTCGTGGTGTCATCATACACGCCTACTCGATTAATATTTAATGTCACCTTTCCTTTACTTACAGGAATGTGGATGTTTTGTAAACATGGCCAATGTTTTCTGTTCTGGTGGTGGTACATGCCCAGGTCAGAGAGACCCGCGGCCTTGTTCAGAACAGCTTCTTGGTATGTTCTAGTTCTGCTGACAGAACTGCAGATTTTCTCTCTTCAGAGAAAATCCCCTTAAAGGACAGGTCTGCTCATCAAGCCTTTTTGACTAACTCAGTCCAAATAACTGAGGCCTACTTAAATTATAACAATCCCCCCTAAAACGGCTTGACCCGCAGATCCCAGCGTCTGAACCTCCCAGTACCTGTTTCTCTTCTTGTATGTTACACTTTTCGATGTTCGTGCTCACACAACTTCTCTGCTCTAGGCGGTTACCCCGGGAAGAGAGAGAGCAAGACCTCTTGGTCTTCCTGTACCCAGGCTCTCTGGGGAAGCCCTACTTCTAAGTCCCTCAACACCACATGCTCAGCATTTGCGTCACTTGCGTATCACTCACAAACTTGCATGACCACAGAAAAGTGAAACTCGTTTGGTTGTTACAAAACGGAGCAGTGCCAGGTGCCTTCTAAAAGAGCGCCTTTATACAATCAGCTCCTAGGTACTACTAAACCTATACCCGTAACCCTGCATATCCCTTAATTTAAAAATATTGGTTCAGGAGATTGTTTATGAGGCACCCATCTCTGGACCAGGTTAATTTGTTTTACGTACTTTTAACACGCAACCTCACCTGGATAATGATGCCTAACGTTGTCATCCCCATCCAGACGACCAGTGGGTGTAGAAAGAACTTTGGAACTGCAGAGGCCCAGTCCGAGTGTCCCTGGAACATCACCGGAACCTGTGTCCACCAGGTCAGACTGGCACTCACCTGCTCATTTTTGTGTTCTACCTCGTTAAGATCACCTGGATCATGGTGAAATCTTACCTCTACCTTAGTGTACTGTTTGTTTAACCTTTGTAACCAAATGTGGTCGTCTGGGATCAAACCCCGTTCCCCTTTGTCCCATGTCGGGTTCTCTTTCAGGACGGGAACTACCCGTGAAACTTTGACCTTTAGAGTTCTCTTAACAATTTGAGAAACAACGTCATCCAACCTAGATGACAGGATCCTTATGGGATCTCCGCTCCCACAATATGTTCCCCTTGGAATCTCCCCCTTATCGGAACAATTATGAGAATATACCTTGAATGTATCATTAGACCTTATGTTAAAAAACCAAACCCTTCCTTCAGCCACCGGAACTATCGGTTTGGCTTCAGGGTGGATCTTTTGAATGGTAGCCTCGCAGTCTGCGTTATTGAACCCGCAGGCTTCTTCACTAAATTTGGCTTGCCCCGGCCAACGCAGATACTTCTGCAAGAATTGCCCGCATGAGGACAACTCTACTTGCTTCACCTCCCCGTCTAGCACCAAAAAAGGTTGACCTCTCAGGTCCTGGTGTAAGACATGTGTTGAGGTGGGAACTAAGGAAGTGGCGGTGCCTAAAGGAATGTTGCACCGTTTCCATTTGTTCACCCAAACATCTCGAAGATGCCATGCAAAAGATCCTTCTCCAGAAAAGTTACTATACCTCCCCTTGTCCAATCTCTCGCTGACAAAATATGTCCCCAGCTGTCCTGATTGGACCTCTTCCCCCCTTACGTCCTGAGGCACAATATGTACCTGAGGTCGGGAAGACTGTACTCTCTGCAATCTTTCGATTAAGAGTACCTCTTCACTTACCCAACTATCATGAGGATAAGCTGCTGCATATGGACTGTGTAATATCGTCCCCTGTTGTGACCCGTGTAGTGTGGATGGGGTTCCCTGTGTTGGCTTTCCCTCCCCCGGGACCGCTCTCCCCACCCTCTTTGTCACCTGGAAATGTGGCTTGATCTCGATTGTTACTTCTTGTTTCGAGAACCACCCACCCTTGGCTTTCCAGCCTTTACGTGTGTATAGTTGTTTCAGAGGCACTCTCTGTTGGTAGCTCCAGAGTGTGATGTTGTCCCCTGCGTCTCTCTGGTAAGAGAATTGACGCCTCCTGCTCGTTCCTCTCCAATCTGGAACCATCTCACTCTGCATAACCAAGACAAGGTACCCCTGAATCACACACTCCACCTTTTGCATGTACCCATTATACTGCAATGTACCTTTTAACAAACCTTTGGATCGGTGCATTGATTCTGGGAGTGTGGCATTCAATAGCAGATTTACACTGCCATTAAATTCCCACTGCCCGCACACTTGACCCTTCAGACCTTTCACCCACCTTGTGCCATGAAATTTGCTTTCTCCTGGCACAAGTGCTCTTTTCCTCCGTCCCTGCATGGTCCATCTGTGCCAAGCGGAGGGAGGTGTGAAAGGATCAGTACCTTTGTCACCCAACATTAACATGCTTGGGCCTTGCATTCTCATTAACCCCTTATTATACATGAGAATGTCCTCTCTTCGTTCTCCTAGGACGAAATGGCAACCTAGGATCACCATCAGCACGGTACTCCTCATTATAAAAGCACCACCCTGGGAAAGAAAAACATTAGCACTTTGCATTATGCTTTGCTCTGACAGTTTTGTTAGTCTCTTTCCGATTTCAGGAATCTCGCGGTTTAGTCTCTTTCCAATTTCAGGAATCTCGTGTTTTAGTCTCTTTCCGATTTCAGGAATCTCGTGTTCCTCCAAGCTTAGATTGGCATCTGGAACCTTTCGCTTATCCGACTGACATCTCCATCTTTGCTGCCAGCACTGCAGCTGTCTCAATTCCATATTGCCAAACACCTGAAATCGAAATACAAACAAATCAATTCTTATTAATGATTTGGGATTCGCCCTGCGGCTTGTACTCTTTACCCTTTAAATTGATCAATATATATCGTAATTGATCTCGTTGCTTTATGGTTCTCCTGAACTCTGTTTACTCTTATTGGTAGCTTGGAGTTAAACTTCACCCCCCTACCTCAGTACTATCCTCAGTACTTACCTGTTTAAAATATGCTCCCGCGGACTTCACCTATGGAAGCTCGCTTCACCTTTGGAAGCTCTCACCCCATTGCAGCTCACTCCACATCCCCCCTTATCTGTCCATGCGCGGCCGTCGCATGCACAGATTACGGATGCCACACCTGATGCTGCTTTGCGGGTGAGCCTGCAATGCTCTTACTCATTATCGCATTAACTTATCTAGAACTTCATTGCGATACCAGCTCTGCTAGAAGTTCTGTGTGTTGTACCCTCTGATCAATGTTTGCCGTGCCACTACCTAAACTACCAAAAAAAATTGCTGCCTCCCTGTAGGAAGGAGCACTTTGCACTTAAACTACACAGGGTGCAGGGCTAAGCATACCAGCGTCACATGCCTGTATGCAGATCCCTGAATGCCCACTTGGTAGGTAGTCACCTGGCAAACACCGTACTGATACACTGTCACTCTGTAAATGGCAATTCTATCATCTGTATAATGCCCCATGAACTGCTGTCAGTCCTTGTTCTTTGTGCTACAATTGATAGGAGCTGGAAAAAACATATTTGACCAATCAGTGGACGGAAAAAAAAAACCGCACAAAAAAACAGCCCAGCATAGACCTCTCAGTCAAGCTCTGGCCCTGTCCACGACAAAAACCGGAAAAAACGTTACCGCTCTGCATCAGCGGCGACGGAAACCCGTATTGGTCAACTCCCTTTTTTCCACCTCCGGCACCCCCCCTGATGCGCTGTCCCCCCTTATCTATTGGGAACTCATGCTGCCCCGCCCATCAAGGTGCCTCACTTACAGGAATAATCCCATAAGCAACCCAGTACAGATACTTCCCTGATCTGCGCAGCACTCGCAAATCACTCCCTGGGGACTATCTGACTTATACGTGTTTTCCTAGCTGGGAAACACTTCCTATCTGTGAGCCTGCAACTTGCTTGGCTCACGTATGCGGACACTCCCTGTGTCCAGACTTCTTCTGAGGAAATCATCTGGAAGCCAAGAAACCCAGTAGAATCTCTCTACTGTCCCCACTCTGGACCCCCCTCCCACCAGCTGCTTCCGTGCACGGCGCCTTGTGCCCAGCTGTGACGTGGGACCCGGGATCCCCCCCAGCACATCCTCCCCCCTGCCATCGGGGCGTGCCTATCAGTGGGCGCTTCCCGCCCCCTCCCCTCCTGATACATCATGCAGATGGGAGTGGCTTTCTCAGAAACCCGACGCCATGTTGAGTCATGGCATGCCAGCCAAAATGGCTGCTATCAATCTCCCGTAGCAACCGCTTAATCCTATACACATTAGGAAAAAAGAACCAGTTAGAACATACATACAATGTATATGCACACTAAACATTTCAGCAGAAAAAGCTCTTCCCCAAGCTTGGCATACCGCTCTACACACTCTCGGATGGAAAAACATCCCAAAAGAGAAATACCAGAAATTCCACCGTGGAGTCTCCTATCTCTGAACCACAGACTCTACCCAGCAGAACATCTCCCAAACACCCCTGCTGACAAAAACTACGTCCGAGCCCCATACAGTAGCACCACCCACTATCTCAGCTGTCACTCTAACTGTTGCATACCTTCAAAGCGACCCAGGTCCGTGGCTGCGTGCATCTGTATAGCTCCCCGAGAAGGAAAAAAAGAAACATACTTCCAACAGCTAACACATGCATTAACTCCTACTAAAACCTCACAGCTGTCTCTCTCTCCCTTTCCTCACTACCAGTCTCCTCTCACTTCCCTCTCTCTCCTTCTCCTCTCCCCCCCCCCTCTACTACTCGAAAGCCTCAGCCCCCCCTTATCTCTCCTGCGGGGGACTCCCATATCTGGCAAACCTCCCAGACTCATACACGGGAGAAAGACAAAGGAGAAAGAAAAAAAAAAAAAAAAACCACTAGCAGCCACTAGCACAACCCGAGAGAGAGAGAGAGAGAACACAAACCAACAAACCTACACAGGAAAACCAGTACGAACATACACTGGAAAATTTAGAGACAAAACCTTGCAGGAACAAACTGTCAACATGTAATACCAACACTTGCATTAGAATTAAACAAATGAAACACTATACTTGCCTTATCAAAATCTCTTGCGGTGTGTGGCCTCTGTACCAGAAACGAGCTCTGAGTCTCCCAGCAATCTTGGCTCAGTTTTCCTCACAGGCGTCGGATGCGCTGAAGGTCCTAATGGGATCTGGCCAAACCCATTCTCTTGGACTGCCTTCCCCTATGTGTGGCGTACGTCCACTCCAATTAGGGCGCCCACATCGACCCTGCCACTGGGATTTTCCCGACTCACTCCGCACAGAGCTTATCTCTGCTTGATAAGCTTTGCACTTCTCGTCTCTGGCCTCCGTAGTCCGCTCTTAACTCTTCCAGCTCAGCTCGCTCTGAGCTTCTCCTGTTCTCTTGTGCTTGCTTCACAGAGATGTAAGTCGCTGCTTCGAGAAGTCTCAATTAGACTGACTCTTGTGCCCACCTGGATCACCAATCAACGACCTGGGATTGGCCTAGGGTTTTCACGGCACCAACTGTAATAAACTGTTCTTATCACCTTGCTTCGACACCATCGTCTCACAGACTGTGAGATCACTTGACTCTCCACACCGCAAACAGGATATAGACTTCCTCAGGCTTTTTCCAATGTTTACGTTATTTATTCAGGAAACAGGAATACAGATAGATACATTCATCTCCTGGCAGAGCAGACTTCCATGTTGCGTTACAGCTACTTGAGTATCTATCCTACTGAAGATACCCAGGTCTTCTTGTATCTAATCTATGTTACATCTAGACTAACTATGTACAGCATACATTATATCAGATTACAGAAGGAATAACATACTTAGAGAACTAATTGGGTTCCAGTCAGTATTGAAGCATAGCAGGAATCAGAGAGAGCGAGCCCCTTTTCAGCTCGTCCAGCTATTAATACCGACTAGGAAAGAGTTAAACGTGACATCATATTCGCCACCCCTAGATCAGATTATTGGTGGACCCTACTCGTGGTGTCATCATACACGCCTACTCGATTAATATTTAATGTCACCTTTCCTTTACTTACAGGAATGTGGATGTTTTGTAAACATGGCCAATGTTTTCTGTTCTGGTGGTGGTACATGCCCAGGTCAGAGAGACCCGCGGCCTTGTTCAGAACAGCTTCTTGGTATGTTCTAGTTCTGCTGACAGAACTGCAGATTTTCTCTCTTCAGAGAAAATCCCCTTAAAGGACAGGTCTGCTCATCAAGCCTTTTTGACTAACTCAGTCCAAATAACTGAGGCCTACTTAAATTATAACACTAACACAGGCAGCAACTGGTGTAAGGGGTCTCAGAATGGTCAAGCAGCATCCAATAACAGTAGAGGCGGGTTGAGGGCCCTTTAAAAATCAGCAGGGCAAGTTTGAAGATTTGAGGCCTAGTGACCCAGCAAAAGCCTGAGCCTCAAGTAGTTTCCTCAGCTCACCAGAAGTGCATTGCTAGCGCGGTAGTCTTACAGGACGCCAGGAATTACTTAAAATGTTAGATGGGGTCTGGAAACCCCTGAGTAGCGCAGGGTGCTGACTGACCCCCACTGACTGGCTGGAGGTAAGGAGGGCACTTGCAACTAGCATATCTTGCTGCTACAGAGGAGCAGAGCTTGTGCCGGAGCATAGAGTGCTACGTCGGTGCTGCCAATGTGAGAAGTGGCAGGGACAGGTGAAGTGACAGCAGGTGATCTATGATGGCCAGGAGCGGTGTCTGGAGGTCCAGAAAGAGCCACATGGTGCTGCCGATGTGAGAAGCGGTAGGAGCGGGAGAAGTGACAGCAGGCGATCTATGATGGCCAGGAGCGGTGTCTAGAGCTCCAGAGAGAGCCACGTGGGTGCTGCCGATTGTGAGGAACGGCTGCAGAAAATTCGGGCCTGGAGGAGAGTGAGATGCGCGTGGGCAAATTCTGCAAAGGAGGACAGAGCGGCAAAGTACCTGGAGGAGCCAACGCGCAGGCAGAAATAGTCCACCGGCGGTTGTTCACAAGCGGGAGGAGGTTGGTGAAGAAGTGGGTGAAGGAGGAAGTCCAGTGCAGAAAAAGACAAATGGCTTTGCAGTATTGTGCGCCGTCTCTTCTGTTTGCTCGCGGTTGAACTCAGATTTAGGAGGACAGAGAGGCAATGTTGTGGTGGTACAGTACAGGGGCAGGCATGGCACCCACGGCATTGCAGCGCCCATGGCATAAGCCATGTCTGTACCCCTCGACGATACGCCTCTGCCTGTAGGTAAGTAATGGTGCACCCCCACCGCCATATACCGTTACGAGTCTCACTTATGGGGAGGTTCGTATTTTAAAAAGAAAAATACACTGCTCATTTCACTTTAAAATATCACTTCAAAGTATACTCTCTGTTTACCCTTATTAAGGTGGCCACACACGATACAATAAAATGATCCGATTTTACGGCAATTCGATAAAAACGATCGGATCGCCCGAAAAAATCGAAAGCTTTTTTTTCATTCAACTGAAAAATCAGATCGGATTTCCCGTTTTCTTCGATTTTAATTGATCTGGAATGCCAGATATTTTTCTTCAATCTTTCTAAAGATTGTATGGTGTGTGTTAGATTGTCAGTTTATTAATATACACACCCTAGCAATTTTTTCAGAGTTTCCAATCAGTTTTATCATAATTAGGGAAAAATTGAACACACGTGTGTGGTACATTGGTCATATTTTTGAAATGTTACAATCAGTCAGAAAAATTAATTGCAATTCTTAAATTGAACAGATATTTAAAAAAATTGTATGGTTTGTGGCCACCTTTAAAGAGACTCAGAGATGAGTCTCACTACAGTTTTTTTTACTTACCCGGGGCTTCCTCCAGCCCCATTAGCATGGCTGTGTCCCTCGCCGTCCTCCTACGATGTCCCGTTCACCCGCGGTGAGCCCCAGTAAGCGGCTCAGTGACGTCAGCGGCGGACCTTCTGCGCATGCGAAGACTTTCTGCCAAGCGCAGAAGTCCTCGGCTGACATCACTCAGCCGCTTACCGGGGGTTGACTGTGGGAGAACGGCAGCGCTGAGGAGTACAGCGAGGGACACATCCATGCTTATGGGGCTGGAGAAAGCCCCGGGTAAGTAAACAACTGCAGTAAGACTCAAATCTGAGTCTCTTTAAGTATGATTCTGCACTACATATTGCAATTTCTTCATTTCTACAATGGTCTTTTATTCTTCATTTTATAGACATCTTAAAGAGACTCCGTAACAAAAATTGCATCCTGTTTTTTATCATTCTACAAGTTCCAAAAGCTATTCTAATGTGTTCTGGCTTACTGCAGCACGTTCTACTATCACCATCTCTGTAATAAATCAATGTATCTTTCCCCTGTCAGACTTGTCGGCCTGTGTCTGGAAGGCTGCCAAGTTCTTCAGTGTTGTGGTTCTGCTATGCACTCCCCCCTCAGGGGGGAAAGAAACACACAAATGATCTCTTGAGATTCAGAAGTAAGGCTGTATACAGCCTGCTTGTGTATGAATGTATTTTCTATGTGTGGACATACTGTACATCAACCTACTTCCTGTTTTGGTGGCCATTTTGTTTGTTTATAAACAAACTTTTTAAAACTGTTTTTAACCACTTTTAATGCGGCGAGGAGGGGCGAAATGGTGACAGAGGGTAATAGGAGATGTCTCCTAACGCACTGGTATGTTTACTTTTGTGCGATTTTAACAATACAGATTCTCTTTAAGAAACTACAGATTCGTTAAGTTTTACCTTATTGTTGTTTTTAAAAAACCTTTCTAAAGCAATAAGGAATTATTAGCCCACTGCATTTATATTGATGGATTCATCCTTTGGTGTGGACAGTCCAGTGTATTTAAAGAGACTCTGAAGCGAGAATAAATCTCGCTTCAGAGCTCATAGTTAAAACGCTGCTATCCCGCGGCTAAACGGGGGTCCCTTCACCCCCAAACCCACCCACCCCCGCAAAACTTGGTCGTCAACTTGGTCGTATATTTTCTCTTACTGGAGGCAGGGCTAACGGCTGCAGCCCTGCCTCTCAGCAAGTCTATCAGACGCGCATCGCCGCCTCTCCCCCGCCCCTCTCAGTGAAGGAAGACTGAGAGGGGCGGGGGAAAGGCGGAGGTACGCGTCTGATAGACGCGCGGGAGGCAGGGCTGCGGCGGTTAGCCCTGCCCCAATGCGGAAGCGCTCCCCCGCTGTACGGAGGGGATTTGGGGGTGAAGGGACCCCCGTTAAGCGGCGGGATAGCGGCGTTTTAGCAGGGGCACACATGCCCCTGCTAACTATGAGGTCTGAAGCGAGATTTATTCTCGCTTCAGACTCTCTTTAAGGTAATGAAACAGAAAAGAAAGGCTTAGTTCTTGTGTGTATTTTCAGCATACGAAGACTTTCTGGATGACAGCTTTTAAATAACAAGGGCTGAGCAGCATTGCAAGGCTCCTGGGTTAAAAGATTGGACTTTGCTAAAAAATGACACCAAGTAACAGCAGGAAAATTAACATATCAAAGGCATTTGTGGATTGAAAATTGGACTTTTACATGCCCAAATGAGTCTGTAAGCATATTGCTGAGTTATGTGTCCAATGGTGTTTGCCAGATTCATCTTTATACTGTGAATAGAATTAATAATTGTTGTCCCCCAATATAAATGTTAAATTACTTGCTTTTGCTTTCTGCTCATAAGTCGACTCCCTTCACCTGTTTATGACTGATGTATGAATTGGTGGTTGCCTTGTTATGATTCCTTCAGTCTGTGAGCAGTCTGTTTCTATAGTTGTATTAGTTAATGCACTGTACTGAACTTGGCTGCTGGTCTCATTTATCTTTCTTCTCGCTGCTCCTCTATGTTATGCTCATCATTGGCTACCAATCAACCAGTGGATCCAGTTCAAACTCAGAACTCTAACTTACAAAGCTCTCCACAGTTTCTCTCCCCTGTACATCTCCTCACTAGTTTCCAGATACCAACCCAATCGCAATCTCAGATCTCCACATGACCTTCTGTTGTCCTCCTCACATTTGTGTATCCAAGATTTCCCACATGCTTCACACCTCCTCTGGAATTCCCTTCCTTATCACATCCATCACTCTACAACCTTTGGTATCTTTAAACGCTCCACAAAACCCGTTGTATGCTCTGGTGGAGGTGTTTTTAGCATCTCTGGATGTATAGAGGATCGTTTTCGTTTGGCATAGGAAATACTGAGGATTGTGGAGTTTGGATACGTGTGCATTGTTGGACTGTACTATATGATGTGCACTTGAACCACATATAAACTATGCTGAAAATGCTGAAAGGACATGCACTTAAAGAGATCCTGAGGTTGGCTCGAAAAAATAAAAAATAAAAAGTAGGCTACCTAATCCGCAGGTTTGAGTGGATCAGGTAGCCGCAAAAAACGCCGCTCCCCGACACTCTCGTGGGCTGCAATAGCCCACTTTTACCTGCGTGACCCCTGGGTCATGATGCTGCACTTAGAGACTGTGTTGTCTCTCATAGCATGCAGGGAGGCGGGGAGTGGCAGGAGGTGCGGCCAGGGGAGAGAGCTGCCCAATGGCAGCTCAGGAAACCCTGTAGGAACACCCCTGGTGGGTGTTTTAACAGGGAATTCCTCTTCCCTCTATTTACCTCCAAGTTAGTGACAAATCTTGTCGCTAAACTCGGGGGGGAGGGGGGGGGGGGCTATAGCGTGGCAGTGGGGGGGGGGGGGGCAGAGTGCAGTGGTTGGGGTCCCAACTGCCTCCCATATCCCCGCCTCGGTTTCTCTTTAAGGTTCTACAGAAGAGCACATTTGACAAGCTTGGTACACTTGCCATGTAGTGTCACACTGCTGGCACTGCCTCAATTATTTTGAAGTCTACATGAAGTTTACAGTGGGATTCAGATGAATTTCATTTGTAGATAGGTATGGTCAATGAGATGCAAATAATTCCAACCAGAGGCAGGATTGTGCAAATTGTCTATGCAAATTTAAAGAGCTGGAAGATGGACCAATCAATTATCTTGCTTTGATTTATTAAAGCTGGTGAACACTGGAAAGCATATTTGATGCAGCAAATCTAGAGTTGGATGTGTTTTTTAAACTAATGCATGGAAAAGTTTGAAAAATGTGGCTGTGTCATATCAGAACATGAAGGTTTCTGATAACTTAGTAAATTAACTGTTCAGTAACTGCAGTAATGCGGTTGCACTGTCAGTGAGAAGTTTTTTTTTAAAATAAATTCAGGATGTCCTTGATGAATCAAACAAAATTTCATGCTGTGACTGCAGTAAAATAAACTATAATTCACCAACCTTTCAGCCATTTACAATATTTTCTGATATAACTAAGGTTTCCAGACGCAATAAAAAAAAAAATCCAGTCCAAGTTTGATGGATCACTTAAAAGGGACCCGAGATGTGAGACCTATGGAAGCTGCCATATTTATTTCTTTTTAAACAATACTAGTTGCCTAGCAGTGCTGCTGTCTAAATCGCACACCTGAAACAAGCATGCAGCTAATCTTGTCAGATTTGTCATAGATATCTGATCTGCATGCTTCTTCAGGTTCTATGGCTTAAAGTATTAGAGACAAAAGATCAACAGGATAGCCAGGCAATGTGCATTATTTAAAGGGACTCCGAGCTCTGAAAAAAAAGTAAAGTTGTACTCACCAGGGGCTTTTTCCAGCCCAGTGCTGGTCGGGAGGTCCCACGCCAGCGTCCTGACTCCTCTCCTTCTCCCCGTTCCGGAATGGCTGGCAGGCCGCAGCCCGGGCGACACTCTCCCGAGTGTCGGGCTGCTTCTTCCGCATATGACGCGGATTACGTCATTTGTTCGCGCATGCGCAGTACTTTCACGCCGGCCGCTGTGATGACGCGAGGCGGCCGGCGTGTGACGTAATCCGCGTCATATGCAGAAGAAGCAGCCAGACACTCGGGAGAGTGTCGCCCGGGCTGCGGCCTGCCAGCCATTCCGGAGCGGGGAGAAGGAGAGGAGCCAGGACGCCGGCGTGGGACCTCCCGACCAGCACTGGGCTGGAAAAAGCCCCTGGTGAGTACAACTTTACTTTTTTTTCAGAGCTCGGAGTCCCTTTAAAAGAAAATAAGCATGTCAACCTCCATATCCCTCTTATCTCAGGTTCCCTTAAGCTCTCCAGTGTTTACTATGTAAACTGATGTAAACTGTATGACTTGAATCCAATGTTGGTTTAGAATGGAAATCCAATTACACTGAAACTAGTGCAAAATAAAGTGCATCAGGCCCCCACATCACCAAACCATCAGGCATGAAAACTACACAACAGCCACTGCAACTTTGGCCACCTTCATCTTAATTTTTGGAGCTGGATGATTCTGGCATTTCGTATTCTTGACATGGCAGAATTTTGGCTTTGGACTTCTTTTTAGGAAGATACTTTTTCATTATTTTGGGACAAAATCCTAAGTCATGGAAAACAATAGCGTTTTATATCAGGAAGATCACAGATAGAAACTATTAATTGACAGTATTTAATATGTACATTAGGTTATGGACACTGTGGCAGAGGGAATCTGATTTTCTGCATTTGCACAATTAGAGTACTTGTGCTGAATTCTCTGCCACCAAAAGCTGAGCTGTAATGCTGAGCTGGCACACTCTGACATAAATACTGTATACGCATGTGACAGCACAAGTTAAAATTAGCATGTATGACGCAGCCTAATGTGCGTCATACACACTGCATATTCACTGTGGGTCAAAAATGCATTACTGGCTGACTTGGTCAGTGTTACAATGGCTGGGTCAGCCACTAATCCATATTATACCCACAACATAAGCATGGTGTTTATAATGCAAGTTACACAGTTTGAAAAACTAATGCCAATCTTAACATATGCTGTTGGCAGGCTGTACTGAATAGTTTATACCAGTAATCCTCTGATTCTGTGCACCCCCCAGTTCCCCCCCCCCCCCCCACCCACACACCTGTTACCATTGCTGCACGTGCCCCCCTCTCTTTCCCCCCCCACGTGAGCGCAGTAGGCAGCAGTAGTAATACATGTGCACAGCACTGTGTCCATGCCGTATTACAACTGCCTTTTAGTTGTATACTGTGAATACCTCCATTGTAACCAGTGTATGGAGAGACTGGTGTGTGTGCGGCATGTGAGAGCGCATACACGCACGCACGTGTGCGCACACACACACACGCACGCACACACACACTATGTAAGTAGTCTATAGTTATATATTATTGAACCTTTCTCTAAAATGGTGACAAAGTAATGCAACTATTCCAGTGTTCAGTTTTCCATCCGGGTATTGTTGCTGTTAGAAATAAAAATTGATATGCATCATGTTCAGATAGAAGAGAATCAAAAATCTGTACCATCAATTCTTTTTTTAATTTCTCTTCACTGTCAATTTTTCAGAAGACTTTTCCCAACTTTAAAGCATTATATAATATCAGAAACAACAGACAAATAATACCAACCTCTGCATCTGTTTCCTATATTTCTACACCCATACTTGGAAGGATCCACCGATACCTATAGAGATGCGTGATCTTCAGCTGCCTTGTTGAAAGTAAACTAAGATTCGGTGGCTTATTTTCTGTCAGAGATGGTCGAAATTGCAAATTGCTGATTTTGACAGAATTCCATTGGCGCAATCAAATTCCCCTCCTGTTAAAACAAATTAACTTTTTGCATTGATGTCTGTGGCACCAACTTTTCAAGTTAAATGATAATTCCCCAAACAAGCAATTTATGGCATCCTAGAGAAGTCACAGAAGAACAGTTTATTTGGGTATCTCATCTGACCTGCCATTTTGATCCAATTGATTTTGTCTCCTTCCAGAAAGAGGTGCTCAGCTGGCAAATAAAAGCCCAATTACACCCAGCATAGTGCAGCCTCACTTGGGAGAGCATACAGGCTGTGTGTGGTAGGCTGCAAAGGTATTGTGATGAACGTTAGGGCCCTTTTCCAATAGCAAGCGCAAGCGCAAATCACCTGCCCTTGCGTTTTTGCGAGCTGTATTTTCCACTATCCGCATTTGCGGCACACAGCCATCGGGAACCTACCACGATTGCAATGAGAATTACGCCAGCTGGCGATTGTGATTTGGAAAAAAAAACGAATTGCGGTAGTGGATAATGAGCACCGCGATTTACATGTTATCGCAGTGCTCTACCGATCGGCAAAACGGCTGCGTTACTCTATTTGAATCGGAACCCAGCCTGTGGAAGAGGGCCCTTAGGTCTTGTACAGAGAGGATTTCTCAGTATTTAAAGAAAACCTGAACTGAAAATTAAAAGTCAAAATCAACATGCAAAAGTCATACTGACCTCCCGTGTACTCTACTTATCAATCTCTTTTTTCTCTCCTGTGTCCTGTTCGTCCACTGTGATCAATGAAATTCTCTGTCCTCCATTTTGAAAATGGCCATTACTCCATAACAGCTTTCTGGTCAGCACACAGTTAAACTGTAACATCGCCCACTTGAGCCATGGGGAAACATGGACACATCAGTTCTCCTCTCAGCTATAACTGACAGCAACACTGATATATTTCAGTTCTGACAAAATGTTGTCAGAACTGGAAGGGATCGTTGTCAGAAGAAAATGGTGAGCTTCTGAGAGGAACCGATGTCAAGGTAACTATGTAATGTTCATTTGAAGTTACCTCATGTGTTTATTTTAAATAATTTTACTCAGTACAGATTCCCTTTAAAGGGAACCTACTCCCTTAGAAGTCATGGAACAGTTTGAATTTCCTTCTCAGTATGTGGCTTTAACCACTTCAGCCTAACTGGACGAAAATTTTCATCCAGTTAGGCTGCGCGCACTCCCGCGGGTCGCGCGCGCTCCCGCGGACCCCCCTGTGCGCGCCCCCGCTGCTGGCCGTTAGCCCATTGATCAATGAAAGGGATTATAAATCCCTTTCACTGATCGGACCCCCCCCCTTCCCCCCCCAGAGAAAAGAAAAAGAAAAACAAGATATAGATCCATTCATTGTGCCGAGTAGTGATAAAGTTATTAGCAAATGAATGGGAGGTGAAGGTTGCTCAGATGCAAAAAAATTTCAACCCTGTAGGCTGAAGTGGTTAATAAACATAACCTAACACTTTAAAGGGAACCTGAAGGGAGAGGAATACAGAGACTGTAAATCCTTATTCTCTAATAAACAATGCCAGTTCCTTAACATCTATGCTGATGCTCTGCCACTAGTACTTTAAATCACTGACCCAGAATAAGCATACAGATCAGATGTTTTTACTCTGGTCTGACTCCATTGGCTGCTTGCTTGTTGCAGGTGTGTGATTAGTAGAGATGTCGCGAACCGCCGATTTTCGGTTCGCGAACCGGGTTCGCGAACTTCCGCGGAAGGTTCGGTTCGCGGAAAAGTTCGCGAACCGCAATAGACTTCAATGGGGAGGCGAACTTTAAAAAATAGAAAAAAATATGCTGGCCACAAAAGTGATGAAAAAGATGTTTCAAGGGTTCTAACACCTGGAGGGGGGCATGGCGGAGTGGTATACATGCCAAAAGTCCCGGGGAAAAATCTGGATGTGACGCAAAGCAGCGTTTAAAGGGCAGAAATCACATTGAATGCTAAATTGCAGGCCTAACGTGCTTTCAAACATCTTGCATGTGTATACATCAATCAGGGAGTGTAATTAGAGTACTGCTTCACACTGACACACCAAACTCACTGTGTAACGCACCACAAATAGCTGTTTGTTGTGTGTTGTGACGGCCGTGCTGGACTACTGCGCAACATGGCGAGATTGCTTTTCCTCACTCAGTGATGTCAGGTAATGTATGACTTCCTTATCAACTTTCCATGGCACTGTTAAAAAGCTTACGGTTTTTTTTTTAATTACATTTTCTACTTGCGGTGTACTTGTTCAGTACCGCTACAATGAGAATCCTGTGGAGGCGGGCAAGTCTGCCATTGTGACCCCGGGTAATGGCCGGGGAATGAGGGGTTTGAATCCGGTGTGGAGCCTGAGCAACGGCTACCACTACACATCCAAGGAGGGCAGCGGGCAGGCATGCACGCCCGCCCGCCCCGAGGTAGTGACCAAAAATAACAATAGAGGAGGAGGACTTTCGAGGCCCTGCTGTGTATTTGAAATGAATGTACTTTAAATCCTTTAACGAGAACCAGTTATGGCGGGCAAAGATGACACCACATTCCTTTCACGAGAATCATATGGAGGCGGGCAAGTCTGCCATTTGTGACCCCGGGTAATGGCCGGGGAATGAGGGATGGAATCCGGTGTGGAGCCTGAGAAACGGCTACCACTACACATCCAAGGAGGGCAGCAGGCAGGCATGCACGCCCGCCCCGAGGTATTGACCAAAAATAACAATACAGGAGGCGGACTTTCGAGGCCCTGCTGTGTATTTGAAATGAATTAACTTTAAATCCTTTAACGGGAATCCGTTATGGAGGGCAAGTCTGCCATTGTCACCGCGGGGAATGAAGGTTGGATTCCGGCCCGAAGTGGGAGCGTGCTGAGACCCATGCTGTAGCTGCCCTGACCGTGCTTTGCAGACCAGGCATCTGTGGTCAGATGGACCCTTGAGCCAGTGGAAGACAAACCAAGTCGAAAGCATTTGCCAAGAATGTTTTACGGAGGCAAGTTTTTTTGCCCTTTTTTACAATTTTTTGAAAATGATAGATGGTTGTATTTTTAAATTGTTTGAAAGTTTAGATGGTTGTATTTTTAAATTGTTTGAAAGTTTAGATGGTTGTATTTTTAAATTGTTTGAAAGTTTAGATGGTTGTATTTTTAAATTGTTTGAAAGTTTAGATGGTTGTATTTTTAAATTGTTTGAAAGTTTAGATGGTTGTATTTTTAAATTGTTTAAAAGTGTATCCATTCTTCCTCCCCCCAGCCACGAACAATACCATGGGAACGTGGAGCAGCAGAAGCCCCCTGTGACGGCTCCCACGTTGTTCTCCGCGGCTTGTCTTTTGAGGGGTGCTGCTTTTCCTCTGGTGTTCTTGCCATAGCTGTTTGTGCCTTCTCTCCAGGTGCCTTCGTAATGCACTTGTCCCTACGTGAGAGTTGGCCTTTCCACGGCTCAATTTTTGCTGGCAGATACAACAGATGGCTTTGCTCCGATCTGAGACACACACGTTAAAAAATTTCCAAACCGCTGAGCCCCCCTGGGTTGATGGCGCTACGGTGGCATCAGCAGCTGACGTTAAAGGGCGTGTTGGCTGTCTGGCCATAGCTGGCGATACATGGCGCCGGACACTGCCCCCAGCTGTTTCTGAGGATGAGCTCCCTCTTGTATTGCGTTCTGGAGTTGGAGCCTGATCAACGTCTACCACCACACATCCAGGCAAGGAGGGAGGCAGGCAGGCATGCACGCCCGCCCCGAGGTTGTGACCAAAAATAACAATACAGGACTCAGGAGGACCTTTTGCGGCCCTAATTGAAATGAATTAACTTTAAATCCTTTAACAGGAATCCGTTATGGAGGGCAAGTCTGCCATTGTCACCGCGGGGAATGAAGGTTGGATTCCGGCCCGAAGTGGGAGCCTGCTGAGACCCATGCTGTAGCTGCCCTGACCGTGCTTTGCAGACCAGGCATCTGTGGTCAGATGGACCCTTAAGCCAGCGAAAGACAAACCAAGTCGAAAGCATTTGCCAAGAATGTTTTACGGAGGGCAAGGTTTTTTTGCCCTTTTTTTCAATTTTTTGAAAATGATAGATGGTTGTATTTTTAAATTGTTTGAAAGTTTAGATGGTTGTATTTTTAAATTGTTTGACAGTTTAGATGATTGTATTTTTAAATTGTTTAACCACCCTGGTGGTATTGACGAGCTCAGCTCGTCCAGGAAAAACTTGCTGAAAGCGGTATTGACGAGCTGAGCTCGTCAATACTGCCAGGGAGATTTCTTGTTTCTCTGCCCCGCCGGCTGCACTTTTCCCTCATCAGAGGGATTCCCCAGGATGGCTGGATGCCTGTCAGCACGCTGTGGGTAGCGATCTGTGCTACCCACAGCGTGCAGAACTAGCATCCAGCCACCCTGGGGAATCCCTGTGCAGCCATCGGAGCAGAGAATGTGCTCAGCAGCGTGCGGGATTCCCCTTCTGTGCTGCGGGTGGCTGGTGCGGGGATCCCCTCTGTGGGGGGGTGTCCCCTGCTGTGCTGTGGTGGCTGGTGCGGGGATCCCCTCTGTGCGGGGGGGGTGTCCCCTTCTGTGCTGGCTGGTAGTGGCCGGCGGGGATCCTCTCTGTGGGGAGGGGGCATCCCCGTACTGTGCGTGCAGGTGACCCTGTAGTGTGTGGGGGGGTGGGTATCCCCCCTGTGGGGCTGGTCTTGGCCGGTCGGGGACACCCCCTTCTGTGCGGGGGGGGGGAGGTGGGTGTCCCCTTCTATGAGAGCTGTGGGTGGCCTCTCCCTCCTCCCTCTCTGTCCCCGTGCCCCCCTCACCCCCGATCCTGTGGCTCCCCCCCCCCCCCCCCCGAGTCTCCCCCCCTGTCAGTCAGAAGCCCTGCTTTACTCACCTGAGGGCTTTCTCCTGCGCTGGCCGAGATGGACACCCTCCATCTCCATCGCCGAAGTCTCGGTCTCTGTAATTACAGTACGCGGCTTGGTGACGTCACCAAGCCGCGTACAGTGATTACAGAGAACACAAGACTTCGCGATGGAGGAGGAAGTGTGCCGCTTCCGCCGCAGGAGCAAGCCCTCAGGTGAGTAGATCAGGGCTTCTGACAGGGGGGAGACACGGGATTGGGGGGGGGGGGGGCACGTGGGATCGGAAGGGATGGGGGGGAAGAGGAGGGAGAGGCCACCCACAGCCCTCATAGATGGGGACACCCACCTCCCCCCCCCACCACAGAAGGGGGTGTCCCCGACCGACCATGACTAGCCCCCATAGAAGGGGATACCCCCCCACACACAGAAGGGCCACCCAGCCACCTGCACGCACAGTATGGGGATTCCCCCCCCCAACAGAGGGGATCCCCACCGGCCACTACCAGCCAGCACAGAAGGGGAGCCCCCCCACAGAAGGGACACCTGGCCAGAGTCAGGGGGCATCGAGGGCAATGGGGGGGGGCAGAGGCACCCGCAAACCTGGCTCCCTATACATATGACTCCCTACACCTGGCTGC
Organism: Hyperolius riggenbachi; assembly: GCF_040937935.1. NCBI lineage: Eukaryota > Metazoa > Chordata > Amphibia > Anura > Hyperoliidae > Hyperolius > Hyperolius riggenbachi. The sequence continues at coordinate 183,138,153 of NC_090646.1, forward strand.
ACATCTGTCTCCTATACACCTGGCAAACATCTTGCTCCCTATATACCTGGCAAAACATCTGGCTAAACTATTCCTGGCTAATACATCTGGCTAACTACACCTGGCTGCACATCTGGCTAACTATACCTGGCTATACATCTGGGTCTTATACTCACCATTGGCATGCTGATCCCTCGTCGCGTACCTCTGATAGCTTCCCCAGTGCCTTCTTCCATGTCCCTTGGCGGATTTTGCTTCTCCCTTGGAGATCACATGTCCCCCGTCGATCAGCGTTGATGGAACCAGTGTCACACAGCATCATCACAATCTCGCAGCAAACACTTTTTTTTTTTAATCTAATTCAATACAATAACCTGTATTGAATTCAATATAAAAAAAAAAAAAGATTGCAAAAAAAAAATTGGTTGAAAATTTTGGGAAATTAATTGAACCACTTTTTGCACAGAAATCCTGGGGAAATAGAACGCCAGGGTGGCTACAAGTGTATCCATTCTTCCTCCCCCCAGCCACGAACAATACCATGGGAACGTGGAGCAGCAGAAGCCCCCTGTGAAGTCTGCCGCGGTTGTTCTCCGCGGCTTGTCTTTTGAGGGGTGCTGCTTTTCCTCTGGTGTTCTTGCCATAGCTGTTTGTGCCTTCTCTCCAGGTGCCTTCATAAGGCACTTGTCCCTATGTGAGAGTTGGCCTTTCCACGGCTCAATTTTTGCTGGCAGAGACAACAGATGGCTTTGCTCCGATCTGAGACACACACGTTAAAAAATTTCCAAACCGCTGAGCCCCCCTGGGTTGATGGCGCTACGGTGGCATCAGCAGCTGATGTTGAAGGGCATGTTGGCTGTCTGGCCATAGCTGGCGATACATGGCGCCGGACACTGCCCCCAGCTGTTTCTGAGGATGAGCTCCCTCTGCTTCTATCATGGAGTCGTCTCCTCCTAGTCCTCTCTGAATCCTCCTCTGAACTGTCCCCCTGGTCATCTCCTCTACCGAGAACATATGTGGTATCCGTATAATCGTCATCATAATCCTCCTGGCCAGCTGCGCTTTCCTCAGAAACCTCCTCAACTGCACCAACTTCAGGTGGTCCATCATCCACATCCACACACGTTACGTCCATACTATCGCCACCTAACTCAGACGTAGGAGGTGGTGTACCTGCGCCTTCTTCTTGTTGTTGCAGTAGTGGCTGTGAATCGGTGATTTCACCACCACCACCAAATAACTCCTGCGAAGTGTCAAATGCAGTGGATGTGGTGCTTGTTGTAGCGCTGGTGGCTGCGGGAGATGAGGTGTTCTGTGTTAAATACTCAATCACCTCCTCTCGATTTTGGGAAGTGATGGCACGTGCCTTCTTCTGAGCACTGTATTTTGGGGCAGGTCCGCACGAAATCACAGCAACACCACCTCGCACAGACCTGCCGGTGCCTGGTGGCCTTCCTCTGGGTCTGCCTCTACCTCTTCCTCTACCTGGTTTGTCCATTTTGTCCATCTCGGGGGAATGCTAGGTATATGCAGTGAGCTGGGTTTACTCAACACAACAAGTAGTTATGTGCACTGATAAGGTGGGTTAAGTAAACGCAACAGGTAGTAGGTATATGCAGTGAGCTGGGTTCACTCAACACAACAGGTAGTAGGTATATGCAGTGAGCTGGGTTCACTCAACACAACAGGTAGTAGGTATATGCAGTGAGCTGGGTTCACTCAACACAACAGGTAGTAGGTATATGCAGTGAGCTGGGTTCACTCAACACAACAGGTAGTAGGTATATGCAGTGAGCTGGGTTCACTCAACACTACAGGTAGTCATGTGCAGTGATGAGGTGGGTTAAGTAAACACAACAGGTAGTAGGTATATGCAGTGAGCTGGGTTCACTCAACACAACAGGTAGTAGGTGTATGCAGTGAGCTGGGTTCACTTAACACAACAGGTAGTTATGTGCAGTGATGAGGTGGGTTAAGTAAACACAACAGGTAGTAGGTATATGCAGTGAGCTGGGCTCACTCAACACAACAGGTAGTAGGTGTATGCAGTGAGCTGGGTTCACTCAACACAACAGGTAGTTATGTGCAGTGATGAGCTGGGTTAAGTAAACACAACAGGTAGTAGGTATATGCATGAGCTGGGTTCACTCAACACAACAGGTAGTAGGTATATGCAGCGAGCTGGGTTCACTCAACACTACAGGTAGTAGGTATATGCAGTGAGCTGGGTTCACTCAACACTACAGGTAGTCATGTGCAGTGATGAGGTGGGTTAAGTAAACACAACAGGTAGTAGGTATATGCAGTGAGCTGGGTTCACTCAACACAACAGGTAGTAGGTGTATGCAGTGAGCTGGGTTCACTTAACACAACAGGTAGTTATGTGCAGTAATGAGGTGGGTTAAGTAAACACAACAGGTAGTAGGTATATGCAGTGAGCTGGGCTCACTCAACACAACAGGTAGTGGGTGTATGCAGTGAGCTGGGTTCACTCAACACAACAGGTAGTTATGTGCAGTGATGAGGTGGGTTAAGTAAACACAACAGGTAGTAGGTATATGCAGTGAGCTGGGTTCACTCAACACAACAGGTAGTAGGTATATGCAGTGAGCTGGGTTCACTCAACACTACAGGTAGTTATGTGCAGTGATGAGGTGGGTTAAGTAAACACAACAGGTAGTAGGTATATGAAGTGAGCTGGGTTCACTCAACACAACAGGTAGTAGGTGTATGCAGTGAGCTGGGTTCACTCAACACAACAATTAGTTATGTGCAGTGATGAGGTGGGTTAAGTAAACACAACAGGTAGTAGTAGGATGCAGTGAGCTGGGTTCACTCAACACAAAGCTAGGTGTATGCAGTGATGAGGTGGGTTAAGTAAACACAACAGGTAGTAGGTATATGCAGTGAGCTGGGTTCACTCAACACAAAGCTAGGTATATGCAGTGATGAGGTGGGTTAAGTAAACACAACAGGTACTGGGTATATGCAGTACTGGGTAGTACAATGTGCAGCTCCCTGTCACACACACAGGCAGTCAGTCACTGAATGTTCTGGGCTGCTGGCAGTGGCACACGCACACTATCAATTAGCAAGGCTGTGCATGCAACAAAAGTGTCAGTTTGACACACAGTAAAAAAAAAAAAAAGTACAGGATGAGCTCTGACAAGAGCTAGGGTGCTATAAAAGCAATAACAATCAGCCAGGAGCAAACTAAGCAGCCAAGAACCTAACTAATCTGTCCCTAGAAGAACAAGTCTGCAGCAGCTGTCCCTTTCCTCTCACTAGCAGGCACACGAGTGAGTGTAATGGCCGCCGGACCCTGCCTTACTGTAGCCTGAATGGCTACAATGTGCCTGCTGACTGTGATGCAGAGGGTCAAAGTTGACCCTCAAAGTGCATTATGGGGCGAATCGAACTTCCGGAAAAGTTCGCTTGGCGCAGGCGAACGCGAACCCCCAATGTTCGCCTGGAACCGTTCGCCGGCTAACCGTTCGCTACATCTCTAGTGACTAGGCTGGATTCACAGTGGTCAATTGCATAATTAAATTGTTATAATGTGTGTAAATAAATACAGTAAGACAATGTATTTATTCTTAAAAGCGTTTGGGAAATCGCTATACAAAGCGTTTTTTCAAGTATTTTGTGCTTTTCATATACCATATTTTTCGGACCATAAGACGCTCCAGACCATAAGACGCACCTAGATTTAGAGGAAAAAAACCAGGAAAAAAATACTAAACCTGGGGCATCCATGGTACAGGGGCATCTTGTGGATATTCTCCCTTCCCCAATTTATGTGTCCCCTTTGTACCTGTAGTGTCTCTTTTTTGACCTCCACTGTCCCTGTGTGGTCCTCTGTCCCCCTGTGTCCTCATCCATGCTCCTTGTGTCCTCTTAAATGCCCCTTATGTCCTCTAAGGTGTCCCCTGTGTCCTCCAAAGTGCCCCCCGGGTCCTCCAAAGTGCCCCCTGGGTCCTCCAAAGTGCTTCCCGAGTTCTCCAAAGTGCCCCCCTGGGTGATCCAAAGTGCCCCCTGGGTCCTCCAAAGTTCCCCCTGGGTCCTCCAAAGTTCCCCCTGGGTCCTCCAAAGTGCCCCCTGGGTCCTCCGAAGTGCCCCCTGGGTCCTCCGAAGTGCCCCCTGGGTCCTCCAAAGTGCCCCGCTGGGTCCTCCAAAGTGCCCCCTGGGTGCTCCAAAGTCCCCCTCTGGGTCCTCCTAAGTGCCCCCCTCCTCTAAAATGCCCCCCTGGGTGCTCCCATGTGCCCCTCTGGGTCCTCCTAAGTGCCCCCCTGGGTCCTCCAAAGTGCCCCCTGGGTGCTCCAAAGTCCCCCTCTGGGTCCTCCTAAGTGCCCCCTCCTCTAAAATGCCCCCCTTGGTGCTCCAAAGTGCCCCTCTGGGTCCTCCAAAGTGCCCCCTCCTCTAAAATGCCCTGTGTTCTTGTACACCCTGTACTTTTCTGTCCCCTGTGACAACCTGTCTGCCTAAAGTCTGTGTGTGGCCTGCAGTATGGTAATGCACAGTGCGTGTCCCCCGGGGCTGCCGTGACCCTCCATACATTGTTTCCACCCGCCCCCCGTCCTCCTCTGCCTCTCCTTTGCCTCCCTTCCCTGGCTCTCTAATGTGGGGATATGCGGGGAGTGTGAAGGCTGCTGCGGCTTACCGAGTGATTATCGGGCTGAACATCGGTAAATCCGCTGCGCTAACAGCCGCTTGGTGGTCCGTGCACATTGCCGATTTACCGATGTTCAGCGCGATAATCACTTGGTAAGCCGCAGCAGCCTTCACACTCCCCGCATATCCCCACATTAGAGAGCCAGGGAGGGGAGGCAGAGGTGGACGGGGGGCGGGCGGAAACAATGTATGGAGGGTCGCGGCAGCCCCAGGGACATGCACTGTGCATTACCATACTGCAGACTGCTTTACATACTGTTTACAGTAACAACTGTTTACTGTGTACAGCTGTTTGTTGTGTGTTGTGACGGCCGTGCTGGACTACTGCGCAACATGGCGAGATTGCTTTTCCTCACTCAGTGATGTCAGGTAATGTATGACTTCCTTATCAACTTTCCATGGCACTGTTAAAAAGCTTACGGTTTTTTTTAAAATTACATTTTCTACTTGCGGTGTACTTGTTCAGTACCGCTACAATGAGAATCCTGTGGAGGCGGGCAAGTCTGCCATTGTGACCCCGGGTAATGGCCGGGGAATGAGGGGTTTGAATCCGGTGTGGAGCCTGAGCAACGGCTACCACTACACATCCAAGGAGGGCAGTGGGCAGGCATGCACGCCCGCCCGCCCCAAGGTAGTGACCAAAAATAACAATAGAGGAGGAGGACTTTCGAGGCCCTGCTGTGTATTTGAAATGAATGTACTTTAAATCCTTTAACGAGAACCAGTTATGGCGGGCAAAGATGACACCACATTCCTTTCACGAGAATCATATGGAGGCGGGCAAGTCTGCCATTTGTGACCCCGGGTAATGGCCGGGGAATGAGGGATGGAATCCGGTGTGGAGCCTGAGAAACGGCTACCACTACACATCCAAGGAGGGCAGCAGGCAGGCATGCACGCCCGCCCCGAGGTATTGACCAAAAATAACAATACAGGAGGCGGACTTTCGAGGTCCTGCTGTGTATTTGAAATGAATTAACTTTAAATCCTTTAACGGGAATCCGTTATGGAGGGCAAGTCTGCCATTGTCACCGCGGGGAATGAAGGTTGGATTCCGGCCCGAAGTGGGAGCGTGCTGAGACCCATGCTGTAGCTGCCCTGACCGTGCTTTGCAGACCAGGCATCTGTGGTCAGATGGACCCTTGAGCCAGTGGAAGACAAACCAAGTCGAAAGCATTTGCCAAGAATGTTTTACGGAGGCAAGTTTTTTTGCCCTTTTTTACAATTTTTTGAAAATGATAGATGGTTGTATTTTTAAATTGTTTGAAAGTTTAGATGGTTGTATTTTTAAATTGTTTGAAAGTTTAGATGGTTGTATTTTCAAATTGTTTAAAAGTGTATCCATTCTTCCTCCCCCCAGCCACGAACAATACCATGGGAACGTGGAGCAGCAGAAGCCCCCTGTGACGGCTCCCACGTTGTTCTCCGCGGCTTGTCTTTTGAGGGGTGCTGCTTTTCCTCTGGTGTTCTTGCCATAGCTGTTTGTGCCTTCTCTCCAGGTGCCTTCGTAAGGCACTTGTCCCTACGTGAGAGTTGGCCTTTCCACGGCTCAATTTTTGCTGGCAGAGACAACAGATGGCTTTGCTCCAAAATGAGACACACACGTTAAAAAATTTCCAAACCGCTGAGCCCCCCTGGGTTGATGGCGCTACGGTGGCATCAGCAGCTGACGTTAAGGGGCATGTTGGCTGTCTGGCCATAGCTGGCGATACATGGCGCCGGACACAGCCCCCAGCTGTTTCTGAGGATGAGCTCCCTCTTGTATTGCGTTCTGGAGTTGGAGCCTGATCAACGTCTACCACCACACATCCAGGCAAGGAGGGAGGCAGGCAGGCATGCACGCCCGCCCCGAGGTAGTGACCAAAAATAACAATACAGGACTCAGGAGGACCTTTTGCGGCCCTAATTGAAATGAATTAACTTTAAATCCTTTAACAGGAATCCGTTATGGAGGGCAAGTCTGCCATTGTCACCGCGGGGAATGAAGGTTGGATTCCAGCCCGAAGTGGGAGCCTGCTGAGACCCATGCTGTAGCTGCCCTGACCGTGCTTTGCAGACCAGGCATCTGTGGTCAGATGGACCCTTAAGCCAGCGAAAGACAAACCAAGTCGAAAGCATTTGCCAAGAATGTTTTACGGAGGGCAAGGTTTTTTTGCCCTTTTTTTCAATTTTTTGAAAATGATAGATGGTTGTATTTTTAAATTGTTTGAAAGTTTAGATGGTTGTATTTTTAAATTGTTTGACAGTTTAGATGATTGTATTTTTAAATTGTTTAAAAGTGTATCCATTCTTCATCCCCCCAGCCACGAACAATACCATGGGAACGTGGAGCAGCAGAAGCCCCCTGTGACGTCTGCCGCGGTTGTTCTCCGCGGCTTGTCTTTTGAGGGGTGCTGCTTTTCCTCTGGTGTTCTTGCCATAGCTGTTTGTGCCTTCTCTCCATGTGCCTTCATAAGGCACTTGTCCCTATGTGAGAGTTGGCCTTTCCACGGCTCAATTTTTGCTGGCAGAGACAACAGATGGCTTTGCTCCGATCTGAGACACACACGTTAAAAAATTTCCAAACCGCTGAGCCCCCCTGGGTTGATGGCGCTACGGTGGCATCAGCAGCTGATGTTGAAGGGCATGTTGGCTGTCTGGCCATAGCTGGCGATACATGGCGCCGGACACTGCCCCCAGCTGTTTCTGAGGATGAGCTCCCTCTGCTTCTATCATGGAGTCGTCTCCTCCTAGTCCTCTCTGAATCCTCCTCTGAACTGTCCCCCTGGTCATCTCCTCTACCGGGAACATATGTGGTATCCGTATAATCGTCATCATAATCCTCCTGGCCAGCTGCGCTTTCCTCAGAAACCTCCTCAACTGCACCAACTTCAGGTGGTCCATCATCCACATCCACACACGTTACGTCCATACTATCGCCACCTAACTCAGACGTAGGAGGTGGTGTACCTGCGCCTTCTTCTTGTTGTTGCAGTAGTGGCTGTGAATCGGTGATTTCACCACCACCACCAAATAACTCCTGCGAAGTGTCAAATGCAGCGGATGTGGTGCTTGTTGTAGCGCTGGTGGCTGCGGGAGATGAGGTGTTCTGTGTTAAATACTCAATCACCTCCTCTCGATTTTGGGAAGTGATGGCACGTGCCTTCTTCTGAGCACTGTATTTTGGGGCAGGTCCGCACGAAATCACAGCAACACCACCTCGCACAGACCTGCCGGTGCCTGGTGGCCTTCCTCTGGGTCTGCCTCTACCTCTTCCTCTACCTGGTTTGTCCATTTTGTCCGTCTCGGGGGAATGCTAGGTATATGCAGTGAGCTGGGTTTACTCAACACAACAAGTAGTTATGTGCACTGATGAGGTGGGTTAAGTAAACGCAACAGGTAGTAGGTATATGCAGTGAGCTGGGTTCACTCAACACAACAGGTAGTAGGTATATGCAGTGAGCTGGGTTCACTCAACACAACAGGTAGTAGGTATATGCAGTGAGCTGGGTTCACTCAACACAACAGGTAGTAGGTATATGCAGTGAGCTGGGTTCACTCAACACAACAGGTAGTAGGTATATGCAGTGAGCTGGGTTCACTCAACACTACAGGTAGTCATGTGCAGTGATGAGGTGGGTTAAGTAAACACAACAGGTAGTAGGTATATGCAGTGAGCTGGGTTCACTCAACACAACAGGTAGTAGGTGTATGCAGTGAGCTGGGTTCACTTAACACAACAGGTAGTTATGTGCAGTGATGAGGTGGGTTAAGTAAACACAACAGGTAGTAGGTATATGCAGTGAGCTGGGCTCACTCAACACAACAGGTAGTAGGTGTATGCAGTGAGCTGGGTTCACTCAACACAACAGGTAGTTATGTGCAGTGATGAGGTGGGTTAAGTAAACACAACAGGTAGTAGGTATATGCAGTGAGCTGGGTTCACTCAACACAACAGGTAGTAGGTATATGCAGTGAGCTGGGTTCACTCAACACAACAGGTAGTAGGTATATGCAGTGAGCTGGGTTCACTCAACACTACAGGTAGTCATGTGCAGTGATGAGGTGGGTTAAGTAAACACAACAGGTAGTAGGTATATGCAGTGAGCTGGGTTCACTCAACACAACAGGTAGTAGGTGTATGCAGTGAGCTGGGTTCACTTAACACAACAGGTAGTTATGTGCAGTGATGAGGTGGGTTAAGTAAACACAACAGGTAGTAGGTATATGCAGTGAGCTGGGCTCACTCAACACAACAGGTAGTAGGTGTATGCAGTGAGCTGGGTTCACTCAACACAACAGGTAGTAGGTATATGCAGTGAGCTGGGTTCACTCAACACTACAGGTAGTAGGTATATGTAGTGAGCTGGGTTCACTCAACACAACAGGTAGTAGGTATATGCAGTGAGCTGGGTTCACTGTACACTACAGGTAGTTATGTGCAGTGATGAGGTGGGTTAAGTAAACACAACAGGTAGTAGGTATATGAAGTGAGCTGGGTTCACTCAACACAACAGGTAGTAGGTGTATGCAGTGAGCTGGGTTCACTCAACACAACAATTCGTTATGTGCAGTGATGAGGTGGGTTAAGTAAACACAACAGGTAGTAGTAGGATGCAGTGAGGTGGGTTCACTCAACACAAAGCTAGGTATATGCAGTGATGAGGTGGGTTAAGTAAACACAACAGGTAGTAGGTATATGCAGTGAGCTGGGTTCACTCAACACAAAGCTAGGTATATGCAGTGATGAGGTGGGTTAAGTAAACACAACAGGTACTGGGTATATGCAGTACTGGGTAGTACAATGTACAGCTCCCTGTCACACACACAGGCAGTCAGTCACTGAATGTTCTGGGCTGCTGGCAGTGGCACACGCACACTATCAATTAGCAAGGCTGTGCATGCAACAAAAGTGTCAGTTTGACACACAGTAAAAAAAAAAAAAAAGTACAGGATGAGCTCTGACAAGAGCTAGGGTGCTATAAAAGCAATAACAATCAGCCAGGAGCAAACTAAGCAGCCAAGAACCTAACTAATCTGTCCCTAGAAGAACAAGTCTGCAGCAGCTGTCCCTTTCCTCTCACTAGCAGGCACACGAGTGAGTGTAATGGCCGCCGGACCCTGCCTTACTGTAGCCTGAATGGCTACAATGTGCCTGCTGACTGTGATGCAGAGGGTCAAAGTTGACCCTCAAAGTGCATTATGGGGCGAATCGAACTTCCGGAAAAGTTAGCTTGGCGCAGGCGAACGCGAACCCCCAATGTTCGCCTGGAACCGTTCGCCGGCTAACCGTTCGCTACATCTCTAGTGACTAGGCTGGATTCACAGTGGTCAATTGCATAATTAAATTGTTATAATGTGTGTAAATAAATACAGTAAGACAATGTATTTATTCTTAAAAGCGTTTGGGAAATCGCTATACAAAGCGTTTTTTCAAGTATTTTGTGCTTTTCATATACCATATTTTTCGGACCATAAGACGCTCCGGACCATAAGACGCACCTAGGTTTAGAGGAAAAAAAACAGGAAAAAAATACTAAACCTGGGGCATCCATGGTACAGGGGCATCTTGTGGATATTCTCCCTTCCCCAATTTATGTGTCCCCTTTGTACCTGTAGTGTCTCTTTTTTGACCTCCACTGTCCCTGTGTGGTCCTCTGTCCCCCTGTGTCCTCATCCATGCTCCTTGTGTCCTCCTAAATGCCCCTTATGTCCTCTAAGGTGTCCCCTGTGTCCTCCAAAGTGCCCCCCGGGTCCTCCAAAGTGCCCCCTGGGTCCTCCAAAGTGCTTCCCGAGTTCTCCAAAGTGCCCCCCTGGGTGATCCAAAGTGCCCCCTGGGTCCTCCAAAGTTCCCCCTGGGTCCTCCAAAGTTCCCCCTGGGTCCTCCAAAGTGCCCCCTGGGTCCTCCGAAGTGCCCCCTGGGTCCTCCGAAGTGCCCCCTGGGTCCTCCAAAGTGCCCCCCTGGGTCCTCCAAAGTGCCCCCTGGGTGCTCCAAAGTCCCCCTCTGGGTCCTCCTAAGTGCCCCCCTCCTCTAAAATGCCCCCCTGGGTGCTCCAAAGTGCCCCTCTGGGTCCTCCTAAGTGCCCCCCTGGGTCCTCCAAAGTGCCCCCTGGGTGCTCCAAAGTCCCCCTCTGGGTCCTCCTAAGTGCCCCCTCCTCTAAAATGCCCCCCTTGGTGCTCCAAAGTGCCCCTCTGGGTCCTCCAAGGTGACCCCTCCTCTAAAATGCCCTGTGTTCTTGTACACCCTGTACTTTTCTGTCCCCTGTGACAGCCTGTCTGCCTAAAGTCTGTGTGTGGCCTGCAGTATGGTAATGCACAGTGCGTGTCCCCCGGGGCTGCCGTGACCCTCCATACATTGTTTCCACCCGCCCCCCGTCCTCCTCTGCCTCTCCTTTGCCTCCCTTCCCTGGCTCTCTAATGTGGGGATATGCGGGGAGTGTGAAGGCTGCTGCGGCTTACCGAGTGATTATCGGGCTGAACATCGGTAAATCCGCTGCGCTAACAGCCGCTTGGTGGTCCGTGCACATTGCCGATTTACCGATGTTCAGCGCGATAATCACTCGGTAAGCCGCAGCAGCCTTCACACTCCCCGCATATCCCCACATTAGAGAGCCAGGGAGGAGAGGCAGAGGTGGACGGGGGGCGGGCGGAAACAATGTATGGAGGGTCGCGGCAGCCCCAGGGACATGCACTGTGCATTACCATACTGCAGGCCACACACAGACTTTAGGCAGATGGGGCAGCCGCGGTCACTTGATTTTAAGGGTGGGGGGACAACTGGTGCCGGGCAAAAATTGCAGCATTTGGACCATAAGACGCAGGCACTTTCCCTCCATGTTTGGGGGAGAAAAAATGCGTCTTATGGTCCGAAAAATACGGTAGCTTCCATTATATCAAAAGCGCTCAGAAAATGGTACATGTAGCACGTTTGCGATTTGCTGAAAATCAAAACACTCATATGTGAACACTCTCGTAGGAAATCATTGCACAAGCGCTTTTAGGGCAATTTCTAAAATCACCAGCACTTTAAAAAAAAGTGTGAACAAGCTATTAAAGTTAACTTCCCTGGCGTTATGATTATTTCTGGATTTTAGGGCCTTTGTTCCGAATGTTTCTGAACCTAAAATAAGGAAAAAAATATGTTGCAAGAAAGCCAGCAGCAGCTCCTGCACTAACTCACTTTCCTGGAATCCAGTGCTGCAATTTTCCCTCCGTCCTCCGGGGGGGCGCTGTAAATCTGTAGTGATATCACTGACGGAAATCTCACCAGAGTGATTCAGAGTCTCCAAGGAGAGGAAGATGAATGGTAGCCTGCGTCTGGATCCCCCGGGAGGTGAGTAAAAATGCCTGCTGCGCACCATTGCTCTGCATTGAGCTCCCAACGGATAGCCCAAGCGTAGCTCGGGGCTACCGCCAGGGAGGTTGAAGTTAATTAGCAGCCCACTAAGTGACAAGGTTTTGTTCCTGTTAATTTCGTGTATATATTGTAAATTACTGTAAACAGTATGTAAAGCAGTCAGCAAATACTGCCTCCCCGGTCCCCACACTTGCTCACTTTTCCCTCTGTCCCAGAAAGCGAAAGCACCCGCTGACTATCCCTTGGTGTTGTTTACACACACGCACACGCACACACACGCACACACGCATGCGCACACACTCACACACGTTTTCTAACTCCACCCAAATTAAGACATATAAATCAAAAACTCCACAAGCTACCTGCCCTTCCAGGATCACATATTATAGATGTTGAATGTTTTGATTTGTGAGCCTAGACAAGAGAAACTGTTGCCAGTGATGATGATAACACCTATATCAAATGTCAAGCAATCTCTTGAAATTCCAGTGCTGATTTCAGTGACAATCTTTTAAAGGGAATTACACTTGATGAGAGCTGGCTTTACAACTGACAAAAATAATGAGGACTGTAATAAATTGCCTAATTTTATTCATAGAATTAGCAAAATCCGCTTAGTGGCTGTTGTGCTTTTTTTCTGGGGTTGTCAAACATACCCTCAGGGCTAAAAGTAAGTCGACATTTCTCTGATGATCACTTTTAATTCTATTTATATGCAAATGACATCAATTCACCCATCCAGAAGAGCAATGGTTATTATTTCACCTTATAAGGCCAGACTTATTGAAACAGAGGTTGGTGGACCAATTTCTGCATTGTTCAAGTACTGTACATAACATGAAGCACTGTTTAACTGTGCACACAAATCAATTGTAAAGGTTAGAATGTCACCCTTGCAAAATCAGGACAAGCTGTTTACAGAAATCTATTTTTCTCGTTTAGTTTGTCTGCATGAAATTTAGCAAAGGCCACCTTATGGATGTCAATAAAGGCTGATAAGGTAAAGAGCAGTTTGTTTATCACAGTAACTCATAGTAACCATATAACAATATTCTTCCATATTTATATAGCATAGGTCATTGTGGTTGCTGTGATTTTTGGTTCCATTTCGACAATAAAAACTCATTAGCTATTAGCTATTAGCTATGTTTCCCCTCTCTACTATTCACTGTCATTCTGGGACTCAGTAATTATGGTTGGGCTGCAAGCTGATGTCACTATTCACACATTGGGGCTCCATGGTTTTCAATGATTTTCTGTGGTACCTTTATTTACTCTCACTTGTCTTCACTAAGACCTTGAAATGTCATGCTTTTCACTGGTACACTTGGATTCTATACGTAAGACGTAAGACTTCCGGCAATCACCAGTTTCCCCCCTGAACCTGTATCCCAATCTCCACCACACTCTTCACCTAGTGTCAAATCCCTGCTTGAACAGGAGACTGAACACGCCTTCCAGATTTTGGTTGTCCCCATTGCTTGCAAGATATAAGATCTGAGTCTGAAAAAAACAATGAAGTACAGACGGTCGAACAGTAATGCTGGGAATACACGGGTAAATTCTGAGCTCATTAGATAGTTAAATAGATAATTTCTAACATGCCCGATCACCGTTCGATTGTTTTGCCGCTCGATTTGTCATTAGATTGAATTAAAAAAAGATAAGAAAAATGAGTGGAGTATAAAAGAATTGAGTGGCAATCAAGCGGCAAAACGATCAGGCGCAGAATTGAGCGCCAGAATCTAACCGTGTATTCCCAGCATTACAGAGTCCAGGAACTAAGCCAACAGCCAATACCATAGTTTAGATAACTGTTAATCAAGACAAGCTGGACATCAGTAACGAGCCAAGGGAAAAGGCTTTCCAAATAATACCCAGCAGGCTTAGATTAACAACTAACCACTAGGGCAGGTTCTAGACTATTTTCTGCTTGAAGCAAACTCGTGAATTTGCTCCACCCTGGGAAAACACTGCCCTTTTGGCTCGATACATTTTGAGATTTGTATGTAAAAAATTAGGACAATAGATTGCTGTGGTAGGGATGAATAGGTAAAAGAAATCCAATAAGCAGATGAGCCCCGAGTTTTAGGTAGCCTGACAGAAACCCCCAGTACAGGTAGACAGAGGGGACAACAGCATTAGGTAGCCAGATGCAGCCCCCCCTCCCACCCACCATACAGGTAGTTAGAGGAGCTGCCAGTATATAGGTTGCATAGATGCAGCCCTCCCAGTATAGGAAGCCAGATGTCAGATATGACCACTGGTAATAGGAAGCCAGAGCCCCTTCCCCTGCCGAGAGTACTGCAGAGTGAGGGGTGAAGTTATTCACCTCTCTGTAGATATGAGAACGGGGGTACCCATGCGATTCTGGTGGTTAATGATTAGAGCGGCATCCGTCATTATGCCACACCTCGCCTACACCTTAAAATGGCCCTATACACACACACATGCACTGTACAAACACACTCATGCACCCACACCGACACTGCTCAAACACACGCACGCTCACCTCCACAGCAGGGAAACCATAGCAGCAGAGGGGCGCATGAAGAGGAGACGGGGCTACCAGAAAGCAGTGTATATTAATTAAGGGGCCTGAAAGCTCACAAGGCAAGTTGTGTGCTCTGTGAGTCAGGTAGGAGCAACAGAGCAGAGGAGGGGGGGGGGGGTGAGAAAGATCAGCTCAGTGTAGAGCTGATGCCACCCCTACAGTTTATCTCCTAAAGCACATGATTCAGTTGGCTGCATGGTAGAGCTGGCCCTGCTAACCATGAGAGACTTGGGCAGGTCTTTATTGGTAGTGATCAATCAAATGGAACTCCAGGTCCAAGCAGCCACTAGCTGCTTTAACATCTGACAGCAAAACTGTTCGAGCGGACTTCTGGAAGAGCTGGATTTGGTGTGAGTCTGCTGGGAAGGTGTTTGCATGACATCATGCTTATCCCATTCTTAACTTCCCTGGCGTTTTGATTCCTTATGGCCGCGGGTGGTTTTTTTAACCTAATTTTTTTTTTAAATAACGGAGCTAGTCTAGCGCTAGCTACATGATACCAACCTCCCTGCTCCCTCCCTCCCACCCTTCCGATCGCCGCCGGCGATCATGCCCATCAGGAAATCCCGTTCCGAACGGGATTTCCTTCAGTGCTTCCCCCATCACCATGGCAACAAAAAGAATTACGTAATCGACGTCATCGATGTCGTGTCGTCACAGGGAGTCCCGATCCACCCCTCAGCGCTGCCTGACACTGATTGGCCAGGCTGCGCATGGGGTCTCGGGGGGGGGCCCTATTATGCGGCGGGTAGCGGCAGATCAGCGGCGATCGGAGAAACACGCAGCTAGCAAAGTGCTAGCTGCGTGTTTCAAAAAAAAAATAATTATTCAAATCGGCCAGGGCCTGAGCAGTGTCCTCCGGCGTCACTGGACGAGCTCAGCTCGTCCAGAACGCTAAGGAGGTTAACACAGGAAAACAATGGAGATGATTCTCAGTTCTAACAACTTAATGGCCATGTACCACAATAATTTATTGACAAGATTGCCATCTCACTGAATACCTGGCTATTTTGAGAATTATATACCACTTATGTAACCATCTGGGAATACATTGTGTCTTTATAAACTGTACTTAAAGCAGATCTATTACCTGCATTTCATGCCTGCATGTATAAGTTCTATCAAATAATATAGTTGTTAAGAAAGTGTATGGTTAATGATAGAAAAACAACCCTGAAGGCATTGGGAGAGTTTTGCCTAGGCAAAAATCTCAAAGTCTGCTTCTCAAAAGCGTAATGTCATCTAAATTTGTATGTATATAGAGGGAGCATAGTCAGCCGCTAAGCACATACCAGAAGGAGGATGGGGAAGCCCACGGAAGAAAGGGGAAAGGGATCAGGGGTGGAGGACCAACACCACTGACCACATCATTGAGAAGCCCTAAAGAAAAAATAAACTTTACTGTGGTATCAGCTTGCAAACATGTAAAAGGTGCGCTTGGTAAAATGGAAATGGCGATAGTAGAATATCAGTAATTTTATTGAGATCACTGGGAAATTGCTGTAACCTAATTCTCACTCTAACCCTCCCCTATCTATATGCAATACTAACCTCCCCCTTATATAAGCCTAACACTATGGCCTAGTGCACACCGAGCGGTTTTTGCAGCGATCCGCAAACCGCTTCCGCCAGTGAAAATGCTTGGCTAATGTATTTCAATGAAATGGGGCACACCATCCGTTTGAGGTTTTTAGCAAACTGCAAACTTGTCCTGTTGCACTTTTGCGGTTTTCAGAAGCGTTTCTGCCTTAATGTAAAGTATAGGAAAATCGCAAACCTCTCTGGAAAACGCTAGATCAGAGCGGTTTTCCAGGCGTTTTTGTTACAGAAGCTGTTCAGTAACAGCTTTTACTGTAACAATATTTGTAATCTGCTACACAAAAATGCTCCCAAAACCACTAGGCATGTTTAGAAAATGTCTCTAAACATGCCTAGAATCGCTCTGAAATCTGCTCCAAAAACCGCTAGCGTTTTGAAGATCTGCTAGCGGTTTTGGTGTGCACTGGGCCTAACCCCCACTTTTCATCTGAGTGGCTGTAAAGCCGCTAATCTAAACCCAGCTGCTGTAAAGCCATTAACTAGAGTGGCAACACCAGCTGCAAAGCTGCAACTTATCTGAGTGGCTGTAAAGCAGCTAATTACAGCAGCTGCAAATTCACTATTTACTGAATGTTAATCTGTACGGCTACAGTGGCTGTACAGCTGCAATTTACCATAACGGCTGTACTAATTATAGCAGCTCTATAGCCACTGAAATCAGTCGCACAATCCAGCATATAAATTACTCACCTGGGGCCACCAGGCCAGGTGCCAGGCGCCATTGCTTTGTGGCCTATGGCAATGCTCAAATTACCAGGCGCGGCATGCGCCCATTTAAACTTTTCTGATCTGCAAACCCCATTATGTAGTATTTAATGAACAGCCACCTTTTAAGAAATCAAAACTTGTGTCTAAATCAAGAAACTATGATAGCACTTTAAATGTCTATACTTTTTATTTGCCTTTTAAAACATGCATATGTATGAGGGATTTCCTGTTTGAATATTTTTGCCGTTTTCTTCTATTTTTACATTTGGAATAGAAAAGATCAGACAGTGAATCTTTCATCCAGCCTGAGCTGAAGGATCAACTTCTTAATGCTGCTGATTCCACACTTATTACGGAGTATGAATTGCAATGTGCTGTTCATCATCATTTTGCTGTGTTACGAGTCAAGCCTAGAAAATGGTACGCGTACGTTAAAAAGGCGCGCTGGGAAAAAAGGGCGCGGAGTTTTAAACGATAAACATGGATAACGTTTAAAAATATAATGTACTATATTTGGTTTAAATATTCGTTTTTATAAAGTTATAAATCATTAAATAATGTTCATGAAATTGGCAATTGTGAAAACGTTAATCTTCCATTTAAAAAGTGAAATGTATAATAATGTTTAAAAAAAAATTAGTAAGTAACCCTCCCTGTACCTACCCCTAACCCCTAGACCCCCCTGGTGGTGCCTAAACCTAAGACCCCCCTGGTGGTGCCTAAACCTAAGACTCCCCTGATGGTGCCTAAACCTAAGACCCCCCTGATGATGCCTAAACCTAAGACCCTCCTTAGTGATCACTGTATTGTGTGTAGAATAATGTTTTAGAAACAGTAAGGGATAAAATATATTACAATTTACGTTACGTACTGATCGCTTTATTTTGTGAATAATAATGTTTTACAAACAGTAAGGGATAACATTTAAAATAATGTTTTATTGAAATAGGAAATGTAAATCATCACAAGCAGTTATAAAACATTAAAAATTTTCGGGGGCCCTTGGAAAACGTTATTATTCTCGGGTGCCCTTTTTTCCCGTTCGGCGTCCAGTAAACGATATTTATTATGGAAGTGAATGGCGGCACCCGATTTGTCCACTAGCCTCCTGCGCCCTTTTTTACTGTTACCAAATGGTACTACTCTCACCTTGAACCCAAACAGAGGCTCTGCATATACACCAAAAGCAAAGCTGTTAAGTGGGAGCGGCTGACTAAAAATGAATTAAATTAGTACATAGCAAGGAAATGAACAGCACTACCAGGGCTGGCCCTAGACTTTTTGCCGCCTGAGGCAAATTTAGAAAGAAATTGCCGCTGCCGCATACCCCCCCCTCCCCCGTGGGGGGCCGCCGAGCCGGAAGGGTAGCGGGCAGGACGGGGGTATTGGGCCTAGCGGTGGGGAGGGGGGTCGGACCCCCCCTCCCTCGCCTGGGTCCCCCGATCTGCGCTCCCCTCCAGCTTAAATAGGAAGCAGCGGATGCCCAATAGTAAGAGGCACGGGCGGGGAGGACTCACCTTTTCCGCGTTCCAGCGTGCGCTCCACTGACGTCACTTCCTGCATCGCCGCCCACTGTATTCTAAGTGGACGGCGATGCAGGAAGTGACGTCAGTGGAGCACACGCTGGAAAGCGGATAAGGTGAGTCCTCCCCGCCCGTGTCTCTTACTATTGGGCATCGGCTGCTTCCTATTTAGGCTGGAGGGGAGCGCAGATCAAGGGATCCAGGCGAGGGAGGGGGGGGTCCGACCCCCCTCCCCACCGCTAGGCCCAATACCCCCATCCTGCTCGCTACCCCTCCAGCTCGGCGGCCGCCCCCCCCCCCCTCCGCACCCACGGACGGGCGGGTGCTGCCCCTAGAAGTTTGCCGCCTGAGGCAAACGTTTCACCCCGCCTCATGAGCGGGCCGGCCCTGAGCACTACTTAAAAACAGATGAGTGCCTACCTGCAAAAGAGTGCAAGCCCCACTTATGGGATAAAATACACACTGAGCATACACATGACCTGTCTACCACTGGAGGATGTTGGTTTCCTGTAACAGCTTGCATGCAACTTGTTAAGTACTCGTCCCTCCCACTGCGAAGAAGTCAATCCTCCATGGGAGGGGACCTAACACTAACTAAATCCTACCTATGCATATGCATGTAAGTGAACAAAGACCTCCATGTTAATTG
The DNA here is from genome assembly GCF_040937935.1 of Hyperolius riggenbachi. NCBI lineage: Eukaryota > Metazoa > Chordata > Amphibia > Anura > Hyperoliidae > Hyperolius > Hyperolius riggenbachi. The sequence continues at coordinate 183,157,172 of NC_090646.1, forward strand.
TATGTAGTGAACACATTAGCTAGCAGTCATGATCATTGTACACAAAAAGTGCTAATCAAGGATATGGAAGCCCTTCCTTTCTTAATACTTAAACAGACAATTCCAAAGTCATAGTGATGTCATGGCCATGGTGTAAAACAGCAAGTCAGCACAATGTGTAAACTTAGTACAAAACTGAAAACAAACAAACAAAACAAAAACACGCTGGCTATGATTCTTCTACCTTCAGGCTGTTATTTAGCAAAGCCAAAAAAAGCAGACAATTGCTGCTTTTTACAATACTAATATGTAATTGTGTTTCATGTTAACCTCATCACTGTAGGATGAACTGATGAAACCATTGTTATTAGTAGAAACAAAGGGCTGTCACTTAGTATAATGATACTACAGTATTTACTGGATGCCCCTAATCTATATGGAAGTAGCAATGGCATTGTTCACAATTCCCTTGCTACATTTTATGTCATGCTTATGTTGATCATAATTCTTCAGTGGCAGCACTAGGTGCCCTTGGCAAAGTCCACAGAACAGACTTTGTTTTTGATTTAAAGGAACTTGGCTTACTTGTCCCGGCTTTTGTTTTCTTCTCTGTTCTAAGGATGACAAATGTACAGCTCACTCTTGTAATTTACTTGATATACGAGCTACATCTAGTTTTTGCTTTATCATTAAAACATTTTATTATCGGACTTAATTTTTACCCTGAAAACATTTCTTTTCATTATTCTTCTTCTATTGAGTACATGTGTAAAATTATGCACCATTAATAAAATTATATATCATTATATATCATTCAAAATTATATGTATAATGCAATCAAGATATGATGTATTGTATTTTGTAATGGAAATTTTACATAAACAAGTATGATCAAAACAGACTGAGATGCTGACTTATTTTATAGAAATACTATCCCGCAGCCTTGGCCTTGCTTCCTACGTAATTTGTTTAATTTTAGTGTTCGTTCAGTTTTTAGATATACTAGATGTCTAGTTACAGTAGACAGTTACAGTAGTTCTGTTAACAGGAGAGCAGTGTGTATCTGGTCATTGTGTATGCAGGCGTTATGTCATTTCTGTACATTACTGCTCATTTTACCTCTCTTATTCCTCTTATCTCACCCAGATCAGGTCATTCTGACTGTAAAGGAAAAAATTGTCTCTGTCTGTTCGATGCGGCAATAATCCTCTTGCAATTTAACTTTTCCAAATCATTTTCAATTTTAACATGCAGTCAGTCACACATTTCCAAAACTGACAGTTAACTAAAATCACTCTTCTTTGCAATCATGGAATCTTTGCAGTACATATTGCCTAAAATATTGCGGCATTAATAATTAAATGCCCAGGACAGGAGTCTTCGGGGATGATGCATGAAGTTACACTATTAGTTAGACCCTATACTCGAGTACCGCAAATGTTGCTATTGTAACGCACTCAAGGTCCCGTTAATAGCGTAACTCGTGGCTGATGGTAGTAACGTTAATATTGCTGTTTGCTGTCTGCGCACAGAAATATTTCTGCAGCTTTGAGCATCAACCCCTTTGTCTCATATTTTTAACACTTAGCCTAATCTGATATTTGTCAAAGGGTTTTGACATTCTCATCTGCCAGCAGGTACGTAGCAATAGAGGTTGCAGAGGTAGCAACTGCATCGGGGCCCTTGGGCCAGAGGGGCCCCAAAGGGCCCTCCCTCAACTATAGTTTTATCTCTCTATTGGTCCTGTGCTCATAATAATCACTTCTTTAGATACTTTGAATAGTGGTAATCATTAACAAACTTTTCCCGATCCCCTTCTTGCACCTCTGACACTGTAGTTGCCATTGACAGGTTTTGGTGCGCTGTATCAATTGTTATGCACATAGTGCTTGGTGGGCCCCATTGTAAAACTTGCATTGGGGCCCTCAGCTCCCTAGCTTCACCACTGTCTGTCAGTCTAAAGGAACAATATGGATTGCCTGTGTTTATGCAGAAAAAATGCAAGTGGGCTGAAATAAAGTATGTTATTAATACATGCACTTTTTAAAGCTAAACTGTTTTCTTCTGAATTGCAGTGGAATGTAAATAAAACTTTAAAGAACCACCATCTCCTCATCGAGGATTCTCAGGGTTTTCTTTGTGTTCAAAAGCATTTTCTGAATGGCAGTTTAACTGTCAAAATAGTAAGATACCAGCTAGCTTTCCTACTCAGTTGTATACTATTTTGTCAAACTTTTGTTAGACTTAGCAACTGGTGTTCAGGAAATGCTTTAGAAAACCTGAGAATGAGGTGGTGCTTATTTTTGTAAACTGACAGATTTTCACTACTGACAAACTTACAACTAGTATAACAAACGGCGATGGCACACAAATGGCTCAGTAAAAACTGTATTGTCAGCATACAGAAGCACACAACATTTTTCGGGTGTTGCCCTTCCTCGGGTGTCCAAACCTGAGGAAGGGAAATTCTCAAAACATGTTGTGTGCTTCTGTATGCTGACAATACAGCCTTTACTGAGCCATTGTCTCAGTTTTTTTTATATTACTGTCCGTGCAGGAGTCTGGAACCGTCACGCCGGTCTACCAAGTAGCTCGAACAGCTATTGTAACGCCCGTCACGTCGGCATGCTAGCACACGCACGGCTGCGACGTGCCCACCACCTTCCATCCCTTCTCTGTAACCTCACAAATAGCTGTTGCTTCGTTACCAACAACTCTGAAATGGATGTAAAATACCAACATCTGAGGTCTAATACTTGCTTGTGTATGCTTTATGAATTTGCATGTGTTAGATATTTGTCTCACATGTTAGTAATTTATCTCACAACTTGTTACTTTAAATTTGTATATGATAAAATATTAAATAAAACTTCAATAAAATCACTCATTTTTTGTAAATACTTCACCTTAGTACAGGTATTAACTGGTTTGCCTTACTACAGGTATAAACCTGGCTCTTTTGTGCTGTCACATCCCACTGGCAGACAAGGTTTCCAACTTCCTCTGCAACGACTTATCAATGATTTCAGGTGTGCATTTGGGCACCATATTATTATTATTTTATGTAATTGTCTTTGCTAAGCTGAATTACTCTTAGGCATCTTAAATATTAAAGATAATAGCTGAGTAGTCACTACTAGTATATCCCTGTTTAATGCTGAACAACACAAGGATAGTTATATAAGGCATTCAGAGGAGAATTCCATGATGCATCTTGTCTCTTGAGTTATGACAGTAACTGCAATTAATTTTTAAATACCTTTCTTTACTTTGATTTGAATCTACTCTGATGTATTGCTATTAATAGTTCTCCTTTATTTTATACTCTACTCCCTAAATATAAAACCCCATCCCCCAGCTGTGCTAAGACATTTTTTTTCCAGGCAGAACCTGCTCACTCTATGGCTTTTTATCTGTAGCTATTTTAATCAGATGTGTGTATCAGTCATTTGAACAGTGTAATCTAAACCCCATGGTGCTAAGACCACTTAGGGAATATTAAAATCCTTTTTTTTCACTCAATACGTATCAAAAGTTCAAAGATGGTTAAGTGGAAGGAAAGTTTCAGAATCAAATTGTTTCTCGGACAGTCAGTCAAAGACCTGGAGGAGAGACAGACAATTTCAAACTTTAAAGGGATACTGTAGGGGGGTCAGGGGAAAATGAGTTGAACTTACCCGGGGCTTCTAATGGTCCCCTGCAGATGTTCTGTGCCCGCGCAGCCAGTCACCGATGCTCCAGTCCCGCCTCTGGTTCGCCTCTGGAATTTCCGACTTTAAAGTCTGTAAACCACTGCGCCTGCTTTGTCATGTCCTCGCTCCCGCTGATGTCACCAGGAGCGTACTGCGCAGGCCCAGTATGGTCTGTGCCTGCGCAGTACGCTCCTGGTGACATCAGCAGGAGCGAGGACACGGCAATGCAGGCCCAGTGGTTTTCAGACTTTAAAGTCTGAAATTCCAGAGGTGAACCAGAGGCGGGACCGGAGCATCGGTGAGCTGCTGCACGGGCACAGGATGTCTGCGGGGGACCATTTGAAGCCCCGGGTAAGTTCAACTCATTTTCCCCCGACCCCCCTACAGTATCCCTTTAAGCATTAGCAGCCTCAACAGGAACAACTGCAATGCAGGTATTCAGTGATTATGATAGTGAACCTTAAAATTATTTTTTCCCATTTTAGATAAAATAAAAAACAAAATAACTTAAAGGGATACTGTAGGGGGGTCGGGGGAAAATGAGTTGAAGTTACACGGGGCTTCTAATGGTCCCCCACAGACATCCTGTGCCCACGCAGCCACTCACCGATGCTCCGGCCCCGCCTCCGGTTCACTTCTGGAATTTCAGACTTTAAAGTCTGAAAACCACTGCGCCTGCGTTGCCATGTCCTCGCTTCCCTTGATGTCACCAGGAGCGCACGGCGCAGGCACAGACCATACTGGGCCTGCGCAGTACACTCCTGGTGACATCAGCGGGAGTGAGGACACGGCAACACAGGCGCAGTGGTTTTCAGACTTTAAAGTCTGAAATTTTAGAAGTGAACCGGAGGTGGGGCCGGAGCATCGGTAAGTGGCTGCGCGTGCACAGGATGTCTGTGGGGGACCATTAGAAGCCCCGGGTAACTTCAACTCATTTTCCCCCAACCCCCCTACAGTATTCCTTTAAAGTGGACCTGAATTAAAAATGTTATACCAATTACATAAGACGTGTGATACATATTACTAATCTAATGCAAATACAGACATAATGGTGTTATTTAACTTTTCAGAAGTTGTCATTTTTATGTCTGCTGTCTATTGAGTATACCTCCAAATGCTGGTTGGCATGTGTCAGTGCCATCTCCTTACTGCAGCCCCTCCCTCCTGAATATGCTTATTAGCTGTGTGAACATCTATTTATTTCCCTGTGACCCTAAACATTACTATCTTTTTTTATGAAAAAAAAAAAAGATCCAGGAGGTGGGCTCTAGGAGGGTGTTGTATGTGAATACTACTGTGAGCTATCCAGGGCTATGCTACATGAGTCAAGTGTGTGTCCCTGGATCCCCCCTCCTTTCTTTCCTTTCAGGAGAGTCCTGCTTATCAGCCTTCAGCATGACTATCACTGCCCCAATTCAAATCCCAGCCAGGGCACTATCTGCACAGAGTTTGTATGTTCTTTCTGTGTCTGTGTGGGTTTCCTCCGAGTACTCCGGTTTCCTCCCACATCCCCAAAACATAAAGATAAGCTAACTGGCTTCCCCCTAAAAATCAGCCCTAGATTATGATGACATATGAGTATTGTAGTGTCAAAATTCTAGCGGTTTATTTATGCAGGAAAAGCTGTCATATGTCTATGTTTTAATTTTTAATGTTCTATGCAAAATGTCATTGTAAACTGTAAAGTTAGAGTACTTCTTTAAAATATTGCTCTGGGACATCTCAGCATATTCCAGGCAGTGAAACTCATAATTAGATTCTTTTAGTTTAGAAGTTAAAATATTTTTGTTTATGTTACAAGCATCTTTCAAATGTCAAGGTTACAGATAAGCATACTTTGTGAAGACTGAAAGAAAGCAAGTTTTAAAGCCACATTACTGCAGCAATCATATATGTATATTTTCTCAGTTATTACATATAAATATTAATAATCATTACAGTCCTTCTAAAGAAAGAAATAATTATTGTTAAACCTATAATTACATATAATAGAATCTATTACTTTGAATTACATTTAATGCTGGATTCTGTCAGTGATAGTTAGAGAAAGTAAAACTTTTTAAAGATCATTTTAACTTGTAAGCTAGAAGATTGTTGACATGTACTTGTTACAAGGTCGTGACAGCCAGCAAGATTAGATTGTTAAGTGACTAGGCTATATACCCTGTACAGCACTGTGGACGATGTTGGTGCTATATAAATACTAAATAAAAATAATAATAATAAAAACCTGGTACCTTGCCCTGGCAGCATGTCATAGGGGAGGGGCTAAATACTTAAATAAAGGAAAAGATGCCTCCATAATTTTAAATACAAATAGGAGAGCAATGAGAGTGAATGTTAAAAATATTTCCACTTTAAATATATGTTCCTCAGTCCCTCCCAATGAAAATGCAGCCTCACATGTCTCTTTTTTAGCCTGCCTCAGTTAGTCTGAATCATTTTCTTTGCCTCAGTACCTTCTCTAAGTCTCCACCAATGTAAAGGGCAAATGAAGCAATGCTATGCCCTCACTTACACCCTTGCTGTGTTGCCTGCCTCAGTACTCATTCACTTCTATTATGTGCCTACATTGAACTACAAATTCCACAAACTAGCAGTACACATCACTTCTGGGTAAGCGGCAAAGGCAGTGTACAGCACTGTCAATAACCCTGAAACTCATAGGACAATAAAAGTATTTGTGTGGCGTATAGAATTGGGGTAGGGTTAAGATAATCCTCTGTAGTTTAGCACGTAACCACGTTTGCAGTATACACCATATATATGGTCAATACCTATTCAGTAAGAAGTCCTTGGGCAAGACTTAACACTGCAGAGTGGCCCCTTGAGTGGCCATTAGTGGCTGCAGCTCTCGAGTGCTTTGAGTCCAACGGAGAAAAGCGCTATACAAATGTTAGGATTATTATGATTATTATATATACAGTATATAATATTATTTAAGGTAAGCACAAAATGTTTACAGTGCAAACGCAAAGGAATATCACCACAGCAAATAATCAGTGGACCTAATTATCTAAAAATAAGATACAAAAAAAAAGGAGGAGGATACTAGAACAGGTGACAGATCAGAAGTTTAAAAATAAATAATTTTAGCAATTGAGAAAGTACCAAAACCTAGGTGAAAACATACTGCTAAAATTATTACAATTATGAAAGTTTAAATAGAAGCACCACAGAGCACAGATGCTGCATAACTGCCAGAGAGATGGCAGGGAGTCTCTTGGTGGTGGGAGGTGGAGGCAAAAGGCATTTTAAATATATTTAATTGCTCATATTTCACACCACTTTAAGTATACAACTGCAGAGTCTATGAGCTTACTTAACAGGAAGAGGCAGTGACTGTAATATGAATGCTTACCCAAGGTTTTTACACATATCACTATTGAAATGTCAGTTTAAAAGTTAATATCATAAAAGACATGTCATTTTAAAAAGTAGAACTTTAAATGCATTTATTACTATGGTTTCACTGCATGCTGTGCTGCTTTCTTTGTTTGACTTTAGTTCTTTAAAGCCTAGCTAAACCCAAAATTGAACAAAGAAAATTCTGATAGTCAGGATAAAACAAACAAACAATATAAACAGTGCATAGAAACATACTGGTGGAGTGAATACCTGCTTCACTGGCCAAATATACTTGAGACTTCTCTTTCCCCCCCCCCCCCCCCCACCTGCCTGGACCTCCCCAGACTCCTTCTGTAATCACTAAGGTACAGCCTCTTTGATGGAATAAAAGGCACTAAACGGGACAGTGTTTTCACTCCTCGTTCTTCAACATTTCTGGTGGACCTGCCGAAATAATAAGGACATGGTAGCAAAACATACATTTCTGGATAAGACACATTACATAGGTTACTGATGTTTCAGAATGAAAGAGAGATCTCCTTTATGTTAATTAATTGTCTATTGAGGTATATAAAAAGTAACTAGTTATCTTTCTAATTAATGTATTGAAACTGCTGACACGTTGACACGGGGAACCATAGAGTATCACCCAAGGCAAGATGTGGAATACAAGAACAGACTATATTAATAAGATGAAGGGACAGTTACACCCTAAACAAGGACCCATGAGTTAGGTGAGTGAGTTGGGCAAATTTCTCAGACATATATAAAATGCTGGTACATTGAGAAGGAAGAAGAACAAAGGGAAGCCTCATGTTTTGTTCTTTCACTTTTCTTTCTTTTCTTCGTTTCTGTTCCTTTCCTAGAGCTATCTTTAATATTCCATATTGTGGGAGTAGATGGATTAGAACTGAAACCTACGGGACTGGTTTTGGCTTTTGTCCAGTGCAGACAACATATATCTAGCCTTGATTCTTAGGTTGAAATGGAATGTTGCAGTCAGATACACAAGAATATGGTATACATTGTTAACTACAGAAAAAACTTATTCTGCTTTTTGATGACAATGTTTGATGTCATACATATAATGCCCTGGAAGTTAATTTCCAAGCATGCTGGGTGCTCTATTTTTGTGTTACTGAATTCTAGTGTAATGCATAACACCATTTTTAAATGAATTATTCCTGAAAGTTTTTCTCTCTCTCTGAGACTGATTTAATATGAGACCAATTCAATATTTCTCCTAGGTTTTCTCCTAGTAGATCATTTTCCATCTTCTATTTAAAATACCTTCTGCAGTGTGTAATTGAAAAGGTACCAAAAAAGAGTGAATTGGCTCAGGTGTATTCTGTGTGTGTGTGTGTGTGTGTGTGTGTGTGCGTGCGTGCGTGCGTGCGTGCGTGCATGCGTGCGTGGGTGCGTGCGTGTGTGTGGGTGTGTGTGAGTGTGTGGTTTTCCACATTTTGTCACATTACTGCCACAAACATGTATCAATTTTATTGGAATTCCACATGAAAGACCAACACAAAGTGGTGTACACATGAGAAGTGGAACATAAATAATACATGATTCCAAACATTTTTTACAAATTAATAACTGCAAAGTGGTGTGTGCATAATTATTCGGCCCCCTTTGATCTGAGTGCAGTCAGTTGCCTATAGACATTGCCTGATGAGGCTAATGACTAAATAGAGTGCACATGTGTGTAATCTAAAGTCAGTACAAATACATCTGCTCTGTGAGGGCCTCAGAGGTTGTCTAAGAGAATATTGGGAGCAACAACACCGTGAAGTCCAAATAACACACAAGACAGGTCCAAGACAGGTCAGGGATAAAGTTATTGAGAAATTTAAAGCAGGCTTAGGCTACAAAAAGATTTCCAAAGTCTTGAACATCCCACGGAGCACTGTTCAAGCGATCATTCAGAAATGGAAGGAGTATGGCACAACTGTAAACCTACCAAGACAAGGCCATCCACCTAAACTCACAGGCCGAACAAGGAGAGTGCTGATCAGAAATGCAGTCAAGAGGCCCATGGTGACTCTGGACGAGCTGCAGAGATCTACAGCTCAGGTGGGAGACTCTGTCCATAGGATAACTATTAGTCATGCACTGTACAAAGTTGGCCTTTATGGGAGAGTGGCAAGAAGAAAGGCATTGTTAACAGACAGCATAAGAAGTCCCGTTTGCAGTTTGCCACAAGCCATGTGGGGGACACAGCAATCATGTGGAAGAAGATGCTCTGGTCAGATGAGACCAAAATTGAACTTTTTGCCCAAAATGCAAAACGCTATGTGTGGCGGAAAACTAACACTGCACATCACTCTGAACACACCACCCCCACTGTCAAATATGGTGGTGGCAGCATCATGCTCTGGGGGTGCATCTCTTCAGCAGGGACAGGGAAGCTGGTCAGAGTTGATGGGAAGATGGATGGAGCCAAATACAGGGCAAACGTGGAAGAAAACCTCTTGGAGACTGCAAAAGACTTGAGACTGGGGAGGAGGTTCACCTTCCAGCAGGACAATGACCCTAAACATAAAGCCAGGGCAACAATGGAATGGTTTAAAACAAAACATATCTATGTGTTAGAATGGCCCAGTCAAAGTCCAGATCTAAATCTAATCGAGAATCTGTAGCAAGATCTGAAAACTGCTGTTCACAAACGCTGTCCATCTAATCTGACTGAGCTGGAGCTGTTTTTCAAACAAGAATGGGCAAGGTTTCAGTCTCTAGATGTGCAAAGCTGGTAGAGACATACCCTAAAAGACTGGCAGCTGTAATTGCAGCAAAAGGTGGTTCTACAAAGTATTGACTCAGGGGGCTGAATAATTATGCACACCCCACTTTGCAGTTATTTATTTGTGAAAAATGTTTGGAATCCTGTATGATTTTCGTTCCACTTCTCACATGTACACCACTTTGTATTGGTCTTTCACGTGGCATTCCAATAAAATTGATGCATGTTTGTGGCAGTAATGTAACAAAATGTGGAAAACTTCAAAGGGGCCGAATACTTTTGCAACTCACTATATATATATATATATATATATATATATATATATATATATATATATATATAAATTAACAAATACTGGGACTGGAATGCAAGAAGATTTATTTGCGACAGAAAAGCAGCAAGCAAGGTGAAAGGTCAAGATCAAGCAAGAATGCAAGGTTCGGCAACAAGAGATCATGGTTTAGGTAACAGATCAGGGATGTCCAGAGACTCAGGTCCAATAGCACAAAGTTCTGGCACTGCTGAGTTCTTACAGGGCTCTTATTAATTGAGAAACAGCACATTACACTGCATGCAGGTAGGCTAGAGCAATACAAAGGCTGCCTCCAGACAGAATGGGGCCGCTTGCTGGTGGGCAGTGTAAATCCAAGGCAGCCAGAGAAAATTCTCCCACCAGCAGGCAGAAAGTGGCAGGACATAGGGCTTGATTCACTAAGCCCATCGCGCTGTAACAGCACAGGGTCAATCTTTTTACGCCCATTATTTAAACTAGCGGCACTTCCTAATAGCGTGGGCACGCTACGCACGCTAGTGGCAACGTAGCATGCCCTTCTTAGAAATGGCCGCTCTTCCCATTTGCTGCACGTTAGTGACATATAGTGAAGTATCGTGGCCGCTATATGTCACTATCGCGCGGCATATGGGAATGCCTTATTTAACTCTTATCCCCTGTGCAGGCTGGGATTGCCACGGTGGTAGAGCCAGTGAGTGTTTTTGCGCTCCAGCAATACGGGTTGCATGATTTCTAATACTGTGGGCATCCAACATTGGACTGCATTTCTATTCCAGAGTAAATCTTTGCTTCTTTTTTCTATTCTACATCTGTAATTTTACTTGTAGTAAAACGTCTTAGCATTTTTACCCACTTTTTACAATATTTCCCTATACAATTCTCAGGATGCTATTGACAGTACTTCAGCTGGGCATGGCTTCTGATGTGAAGTGTAGTACCTGCACATCACAGTCACTCTCACTCACCTAGGTGGCTACCATGGCCCAGCAGAGTCAGAGAATTGCAAATTGCCTCATTAGCCTTATATACCGCGTTTCCCCAAGAGATGCATTCAGGCTTATTTTCAGGAAATGTCCATTATCTATCTACACTTATTCTTGAACAAAAAAATGCAACATCTATTCAAATATAGTCATGTCATCACATTCTGGAACATTATCATAACTATCCAAACCCTGAATTCCAACATGAATTACTTGTGACTCTATTTCCTTTTTTCACATACAACAATCCACATTTACCGAGATCCAACCTTTACCATTAGCCAATGCCAACCCTCTATCTTGTTGAATCTTTTGAGTGTGATTATTTTGGGGGTTTCTGCTTTCCTTGGTGAAGGGCATATCTGTTCTGCTGCATTTTATAACCAATAGATTTAACTTTCTTACATGTATACCCTGGTGACCTGGGCACTATTTATGAGTAAATTGACTTTTTCATGAATTGTAACAAGTGCTTATTTTTTGGATAAGGCTTATATTTTGAGCATTTTCAAATGTCCTCAAATATCATGAAACGGGCTTTGTAGTGTAGTACGTTCACCATATCACTTCTCTACTCTCAAATGACCAAATCCACAGGGATGAGTGCCTAACACTTACAGCAGCTGGAGCAGTATTTATTTACACACTGAGCCACTTCTCCCTTTGGTCACCAGGTGGTGGCATACAGGGGATGTTAAAAGGGCTCCTTATTAATTTAAATTGACACAAAATCTATTATCTCCTGCACTATGGAAGGTATAGCCTTAAGGGAGGAGCTGCACGTATGTAAATATACATCAGTTATTGTGAACGCTAGCCACCTGCTCCCTGTCAGTTTCATCTGGTGAGAACAGGTACAAGGGGTCTTAGTTAGGGAGGGAGTCTAATTAATAAGTTTTCCAACTCCTGAGAAGTAGTCAAGTTTCCTCAAATGCTGCACTGGGCTTCATTTATTCCAGGTAAAACCTGTCAATTCTTTGATGCTTGCCGAGAGGCCTGATGCAGTCAGTCAGGCATTTCTGACTATATCTGACTGAAGGTACTCATACACTATATGATTTTTGCAAATATGGAGAGGAGAAAGCACTTGCACAAAATGCAGCAGGGGTGGATACTGCCACACTGGGCTTACCTGCAGCGTGCTCCAATGGTAGTCCACAATTTCAATTAGAGGAGAAGAAGGAGATGGGCACAGCTGCTAAAATACTCTTTATTGTTGCTGGGTTGACACAAAAAAGCTTACAGCAGTGAGGGGGAAGTACAAGTCTGACAGTTGTTTCGCAGGGACTAGCCCTGCTTCATCAGAGTCTCTGATGAAGCAGGGCTAGTCCCTGCGAAGCAGCAGTTTCTGATTGAAACTATATGATTTTTCCTGGCAGATTTGATCACTGAGATTGAATTGCCCAAGGAGAATAATCATAGATCGAGCAGGATGTTTTTTTTCTGGTCAAAAGCAGGCGGGAGCACTGCGGTATGTAAGTGATGGCAGCATGTACAGTATGTGATGGGCCCCCCAGGTATGCCTCAAGCTCTCTGGGCCCCCTGCAGGATATTATTGCTGTTGATCGCATTCACCACTCACTTATCCAGCTGGTGTGCTCTCTTCTGTGTCCTTACATCATGCCGTACTTAGTGTCCCAGTGGTGTACATGAGTACGTACAAACCGCCGGGTCATGTGGTACGGGGACCACGAGATCACGAAAGGGCACAGAAGGGAGTGCACTAGGTGAGCGGAAAGTGCTGTGCTAATAACCTGCAGGGGCCCTGAGTAGCTGGAGGGAGACCTGGGGAGCCCGTCACTGGTGCTAGAAGCGGTACTGGGAGCAGCGGTCCTATAGCTTTTTATTGGATTTCAAAGTGAAATCTATTAGAAATATATTTCCAGTGTGGGGCAGCAAAAGATCCTTCTCTGATCCGACCAAAGTGGGATCTATCTACTGGGAAGGTTGGGAGAAACTCTGCCAGTGTATGGCAGGCTTTAGTAAAATAGTCAGGTAATTGTAGTATAGCAAATCTGTTTTTCCATTGTATGTAACAAAAAAAGCCATCAAATAAAAACAGAAATGTTACTCAATGGCAAATTAAATTAAATGTGATTTACCAATTTGTTCATTATCGTACACCTTTTTCACATTAATTGTGCTAATTACTGCCATTTCAGGTATTTTACATGTATTGCACCGCAACAGACATCTGTTTCCATGGTTATAATTGTAGACTTCAGACGTAGGGGTCCCTAGTGACAGAGACTAATTATTTAAAAAATCAGTTATACATTAAAAGCAGTAGACTTATTGCTATGGCCTAGTGTATAGCAATGTACCAATTAAGTTAGTCAGTTGTCTGCCACTTGACTGGACTGATTTCACGAAGTCTCTTTTAAGCAGGAAGAGCTGAACTTGGCCACATTTTCTATGTGGCAAGTTCTGTTTGTTTCTGCAGTAATTCAGTCACGGATCAATTCACAACCACTATGTAGGCATTTCACAGTTTTAAATCGGAAGAAATTGTTCCACAGATTTCTGTTCAGCCAAGAAGTTGATGATTATGAAAGCTGTATTGAAAAAATAGAAAAATGTGCTCTGATTGAATCAAAGCATCACATATGATGAAGATTATGTGACTGTAAAGGCTTCGAATTATATTTCCTCAAATTGATAAAAATGAGCATATTGAAATAATGTCAGGATGACATTCAGTGCTGGGCAAATAAGACTGATGTTATGAGAAAAGAGCAGCAGAGAACTTTTTTTTTTTGCTTATTGAAACAAGAAGAGTTTTGCTCTTGTAATATTTGACAGCATCTGTTCTTCCTTGGAATTCTTAGCCTATGTACTTTATATATGATAAGCACAGAATGAAAGAAAATAAATCTCATCTGTTTTTCTCTTGTCAGAGTCAACTATATAGCTGCCTACTACATATTAAATGTGGTTGACAGGAGAAGTCAGAAGAAGCAGAGAAAGCTGTGAAATATGACAGATTCCCGATTACTGTTCCGTACCCCCTTTTTGTTAAGTTCACATGCTGGTGGTGAGTTGCTCCTGCCAATCTTTTATATCTTTTGCAAATACTTTTGTTGATTAGTTTCCAGTGCTCTTTTCTTCTTCACTTACTTGAATGGAAGGCTAGACTGTAAGTAACCTGTTGCACCAAAATCACCCAGAGTTTATAGATAAGCAGATCATGATACTGTTTTGAGCCCAGCAGTGCACAGCACCCTGTACTGTCTAGTTATTCACCAAGCAGAATAAACTGAGATTTGTGTAGATCTGCAAGGATATGCTTATGGCTGAAGTCAAAGGCAGAGGCATAACTAGTGGGAAAGTAGACAATGTTTCATCTTCTGTTTAAAATAACTCAGCACTCTGCAATTGAAAAAGTACCATAAAGTAAATGAAAACGTACTGCCAAAAAGTAGGTCAAAGGGTACTGTCAAAATTATTCTAAATATTTTCTTGCTTGCTGGTGGCTTAAAAGGCATTTTATCAAAAGATGTAAAAATATCACCTAGGAGAAAACTTAAGAGAATAGAGAACAGGGAATTGGATCAGGCCCATAGTGTAGAACTCTCCAAATGTATTAAAACTAAAACCAAATTGCATTTACAGCCAGATGCTTTGAATGAATGGCGGGATCCGTTGAAAAGGGTGCCTGAGCTGCCTGTATGAAAAGGGCGCCTCCATAGACATCAATGTTATTTCCGCAAATATGGGCTACAAGGTAGTGAAAAGGGCGCCCGAGTTTTGATATAGGCTACAAGCGGGTGCCCCTTTGTAGCACATATTTTTTTGGCGACAAGTTTTCAGCTACAGTAGGGCGCCCCTTTGTAGCCCATATTTTTTGGGGCTACAAGGTTTTTGGCTACAGTAGGGCACCCCTTTGTAGCCCATATTTTTGGGGGCTACAAGGTTTTTGATTCTGCTACAAAAGGGCACCCTTTTATAGCCAAGATTTTTGATTTGGGGGTGCAGGAGGGTTAAGATTAGGCATCACAAGCGGGGGAGGGTCTAAGGGTTAGGCACCACTAGGGGAGTTTAAGGTTAGGCACCACCAGGGGAGTCTAAAAATTAGGCACCACCTTGGGGGTCTTAAGGTTAGGCATCACCTGGGGGGGGGGTCGTAGGGTTAGTCACCACCTGTGGTGTCTTAGGGTTAGGCACCACCTGGGGAGTCTTAAGGTTCGGCACCACCAGGGGAGTCTTAGGGTTAGACACCACCTGGGGGGGTCTTAGGGTTAGGCACCACCAGGCGGGGTTAGGGTTAGGGGAACGTTCTTTGTGAGAGTAGGGAGAAGTTAGGTCATAGTAATCACCAGGGGCTGTCTTAGGGTTAGGCACTACCAGGAAGAGGTTAGGGTTAGTCACCACCAGGGAGGGGTTAGGGTTAGGCACCACCAGGGGGGTTAGGGTTAGGCACCATCAGGGGAGGGTTCTGTGTGAGAGTAGGGCATAGTAATCACTTTTCTCAGCTATATCTAGAGCCCCTTTATAGCCCAACAAATTTTGCCTATAACACCATCCTTTTCATAAACTAAAACTATATGGCATATATGGGCTACAACAGGCGCCCTTTGTAGCCAAATTTGACATATATATGGGCTACACCAGGTGCCCTTTGTAGCCGAATTTGGCATATATGGGCTACACCAGGCACTCTTTGTAGCCGAATTTGGCATATATGGGCTACACCACGCGCCCTTTGTAGCCGAATTTGGAATATATGGGCTACACCAGGCGCCCTTTGTAGCCGAAGTTGGTATATGGGCTACAGCAGGTGCCCTTTGTAGCCGAAGTTGGTATATGGGCTACACCAGGCACCCTTTTTGTAGCCGAAGTTGGTATATGGGCTACACCAGGTGCCCTTTTTGTAGCCGAATTTGGCATATATGGGCTACACCAGGAGCCCTTTTTTCCAGGCGCCCTTTTCAAATAGACGCATGAATGGCTTCAGTTTTAGAGCCCCCCATTAAGCTGTTAATGTGCCCATACACTTACTCGATTTCCCGCCGATAGAAAGCAGATTCGATCACTGTGATTGAATCTGCTGTGAAATCGATACGCAAACGCTGACTGTTCGACTGATTTCCGTCCGAAATCGATCGATCCTGACAATCTGTCCACGCGGAAGATTTTGCTCGATTGCCGGCAGGTCAGGAGTGCGTCGATAGCGGCGTTCGAATGTCCGACAACCGACGCTAGTGACAATACATTACCTGATCCAGCTGGCGCGAGTCCCCGCTGTCCCAAAGGTCTCTTCTCCACTCTGGGCTCTGGCTGGCTTCACTTACTTCCTGTCGGGGGAAGTTTAAACAGTAGAGCGCCCTCTACTGTTCAAACTTCCGCCGACAGGAAGTAAAGTGAAGCCGGAGCCCAGAGCGGAGAAGAGACTATGGGGACAGCGGGGATTTGTGCTGGCTGGATCAAGTAATGTATGCTGGGGGAGGCGGCAGCTCCACAGATTTTGAATCGATTTAATAGTGAAATCGATTCAAAATCTGTTTGCAGTGTAGACAGCCAATAGATCCCTCCTTGATCAGATTCGATCACAGAGGGATCTATCTGCTGGTCGATCTGGTGGCAATCGACCAGTGTATGGCTGCCTTTACCTTCTCCTGTGTGTAAGGTGCCCCTCTTTGAATGGGTGCTAGCTCCATGTTTCTGCCTTGTTACACCTGCCCCATGTGTTTTGTCTAATTACTCTTCAGGGTTTTAATACATTTTGATTGTTTTATACTATGAAAAGTTTTACTTTTTGAGGCGATTTACAAGATGATCCTGAAGCCTATTTCTGACCATTTATGGTTGAGGGTCACAACCTGTGGTGATCCTCCCACTGAAGGGCGTTGGTGATGGTACACACAACTGATGCAGATCACTAATATTTGGTAATCACTGGCTATGGACGTTTAAGGTTCAGGAGGATTGGTGGCACCCTTCAACCATAAAAAGAGTCATAGCAGCACATGTTCCTTCTGGACTTTTTTTTTTTGCATACAATGTAACTTGCGTATTTTATTTTACTGAACTGAACCACCTCCTTAAAGGCATATTCACCCAAATATATAAACTGTATTTATAGGTTGGCATGGGACATGCATTGCATATTGTTTCACAGTTGTTTGGATTATTTGTTGCACTTTATATGTTAATATATTGCCTGTTTTATTCAAATATTCAGACTCCATTCACAAGGGATATATTAGCCCCAAAGGGGTATTTATCGTAGTTGATTGTCTAGTGGTTTTGTAAAAGTAAATTGTACCATTTGTGGTGAGATTTCTATGATTAATTATTGTACATGATATTATACATACTTGATATATTATACCTTGTCAGAAGTATAGCATCACTTCCAAATATTTAGATGTTTAGTCTACGTGGATTTGCAAGCATTGCTATGCATTGGCTTGTGGAGTCTTGTTTCCTATATTCGTTCTGTTAATGTTAAAGATGTCATGTAGCATACTTAGCAAGGGGTTGGAGCCTTACTTTATAACAAGAGAGATAAGGAAGCTAAATTCGGTATACACAGTAACAACTACAATTTTGCCTTCACATGAACTTTAGGTCACAAGGTATTCAGTTCTGATATGCAGAGGCTTTCTCAAGAGGCAATAATTTATTGACAACACTGTTTTGATACCATGTATACTGTATATCATCCCCTCCAATAAATAATATTTGCACATTCAGGACCATACATCTGTTTGATTCTTCAGTACCTTAGTGACTGATGTAGAAGTAAAGTCAGGAAGTATATTTTTCTGCACTCTTTCTTTGTTTTTATGTGATTTTTTAAGTGTTTTCAATTTTCACTGGAATTACTTTGCTGAAAAAAAGGAAGGGCAGAAGTGAGGTCATAGTGTGGCCTCACTGACCTTCCTTAACCACCTTAGCGGTATTCCTGACCCAGCTCAAGGTGAAAAAAAATACTGTTAGCGGTAATTCTGGGTCATGGTAGCCACTGGGAGGTATATGCAAATCTGGACCTGGACACTTTCAGACCACCTTCTTCGGGTCCTTGGAGCATCACGATCTCTCGAGTGAGATCACTGTTTGTCACAAAATTGCATCGCTGGATCTCTGAGAGGTGAGTAATATGTAGGGGCTGCTGCAGATCTCACCATTGTATGATTTTTTACAGAAATTTAGGGTCTAAAAGTTCATGAAAAAATTGTACCACTTTTAGACCCTAAAAGCCAGAAAGAATCAATTAAGGAGGTTAAAGGGGAACTTCAGCCTAAACAAACATACTGTCATTAAGTTACATTAGTTATGTTAATTAAAATAGATAAGTAATATAATCTCTTACCCACCCTGTTTGAAAAAAAGGCAAATGTTTGTGAAACTGTTAAAGAAACACCAAGCCTTTTCAGTTCTGCTGAGTAGATTTTTAGTCTGGAGGTTCACTCTAAGACGGATGCTCACCCATGTAGAATATAAAGAAATGAAAAGGTGTCAGAAAAAGATCAGAAACAGGAAAAGGTGTTACAGGTAAAGAACTTTTATTGCAAGGATGCCAGTTAAATGTGTTTTATTTTTAATTCATTATATATAGCATTTAATCCCACTTTTACTCTTTGGAGATCTTGCTAGAAGCTATGCCTTTACTCACTGGCAACTGTCTGAGAATGCACTGAAATGTAACCTAAGGTCTTGTAGTGCTGTTGGTAGCTGTTTTAAGGCCATTTTGGATTCTGATGCGGTGATTGCTCTGCCAAAGTGTACGCCGGCTGTCATTTTATCCAGCTTACTCTTAGGTCAGGTCATCCAGAGCTACCGCTATCTCCAGTGTCAGTGACTGTGCTTGCTTCAGATTGTCTTATAAATTTGTGTTGGAAGCAGACAACATTCCCAGGACAACGAGAACAGTCTGTCAGGAGCTGGGATTGTGATTAATTTTCCATTGCCAAAGCAATTAGTGACCATTCATTTAGATACATCCGAAAATTATGAATATACAAAATTCGTGGGAAGAAAAAGAAACCGTTTAAATCACAGGAGTCACGAATAATATGAAAATCCAATGAACAAAACAGAAGGCTCCTGACCTATAAATAGCTGTCATGAAAGCCACCCAATTGAACAGCTCATTTAATGCAGATGAATTACTCAGCCTGCATGTAGATATAGAGCACACGACTGTAATTACATATAAATCACAACTCCTTTTTCATCATCTGTTGTTCTCTTTCCCCATGTCACCATGTTGTATTTGCAGCTAACTTTTCTATATTCCCTTCAGGGCTTGTCACATTTGTTCCTTCCTATACTTTACATTTGTTCACAAGAATGGCAGAAACTGAAGCTACAGAAATACTCTGCACTGCTAACTGTGGGCAGTATTCTGTATTATTTATGTAACAAAAAGTAGCAAGCCACAGCTTTCTTATCTCTGTTAGATTTTTGGAAATGGAATTTGTGTTTTCCCTCTCGATCAGTTTTCAGCAGTGCCCGACTTGCTAATGCTGTGATCAGCTGTGTAATTCTTCAATCATCTCTATAATTCTGTAGTCAGCTCCAGCTATAATTAGAGCACACTAGTGAAAATATTTATAAGAAATGCTTATAGAGATATCTACAGCCAGTCAGTTCCACATTCTCTGATTGTCACACACAACGGGGACATTCTTGCTTCAACCCCTCCAGGCAAAATGTCAAAAATCAAAATGTTGTATGTATGTTGGAGTATGTACAACAGCATTCATGCTTACACTAAACCATACAGTATTTTAAATGACTACTAGATGGACTGTGGATTATTGTGATGGGGTTTTCATTTATGAGTATTCTGCTACTCTTTCTCTGTTGTTCTTGTTTCCTTTTGTTCTGTCTGTCACCATGGTTACACCTCTAATATGTAAGATGCTCAAAGTGTGTTATCCTTTGCAAATGTTCTCACCAGAAACAAGCATGCAGTTAATTTTCTTAGATCTGACAATGTCAGAAACACCCGATCTGCTGTATGCTTCTTCAGGGTCAATGGTGAAAAGTATTAGAGGCAGAGGATCAACAGGATAACCCGCTAACTGGTATGGCTTAAGAAGAAATAAAAAATGTCGGCCTCCGTATCCCTCTTGTTACAGTTGTCCTTAACCACTTTCACCTCCTGGACGTAGTAGCTACGTCCAGGAGGCCATGTGTGCTCCCGCGCTCTCCCGCGGCCGATCGTGCGCGTGCACGCGTGCTTCCGGCCGCAGATTGTTAGCCCAGGAATCAATGAATCGGGCCATGGTGCCCGATCACTGATTCGTCTTTCCCGCAGAAAAAGTGACAGCTTCTCTCGGAAACCTTGCTTTTTCTGCCTCCTACGTCCCCCTACATGTTACGCTTAGAGTGACGTCATGTAAACAAACCTAAGCTTGCCATCCTGTGGCCAAAAAGTAAAACTACATCTACATAAAATAAATAAATAAACATATATTTACATAAAAAAAATTACTATTTACATCCCACCGTCCCAAAAATACCCAAATAAAATGTTTAATAAAAAACAAACAAACATTACAATAATAAAAAAACACATAAATATTTACCAAAGGGTCTAAACTTTTTAAATATCAATATAAAGATTAAATATTTCAATTTTTTTTTTATTATAAGCTTGTAAATAGTGATGGATGCAAAACGGAAAAAAATGCACTTCTATTTCCAAATAAAATATTGTCGCCATACATTGTGATAGGGACATCATTGAAATGATGTAATGACTGGGATAAATGGGCAAATACAATACATGGGTTTTAATTATGGAGGCATGTATTATTTTAAAACTATAATGGCCGAAAACTGAGAAATAATGAATTTTTTCCGTTTTTTTTCTTATTCTTACTGTTAAAATGCATTTACAGTAAGGTAGCTCTTAGCAAACTGTACCACCCAGAGAAAGCCTAATCGGTGGCGGAAAAAACAAGATGTAGATCAGTTCATTGTGATAAGTAATGATAAAGTTATAGGCTAATGAATGCGAGGTGAACATTGCTCGAATGCATAAAGTGAAAACAACTGAGGGCTGAAGTGGTTAAAAGGCATTTTATTGATAAAGTGTGAAAATATCACCAAGGAAAAAAGTTAAAGAAAGGATGATTGGAGTTAGGTCCAGAAATCTTTTCTGGACACAAAAAAGCTCATTGCACATCATAGCACATACTTATTGCAAGACAATCTCCTAGACTAGAAACTACCTTCAGAAACATATGCCCCATACAGTAGAACTCACTCAAAACATGATGATGATGATAATAATAATAATAATAATAATAATAATAATACTATTAATAACAATAATAATAACAACAACAACAACAGTAATAAGCATTACAGTGAGCATCACAACCTACAATGAGTTTTTATGCTGCCTGGCTTGCTTTTGTCTGTTCCAGCAGTAATTGTCAAATAAATCAGGAAAATGGTAAAATAGTTTGATATCAAAGGGAGGATTGTGGAAAATGTGTAAGAATTTCTCTATGCTTAATTGCTTTCTAAGTTCATGGAGTTTGTGTTGATTAGAAACAGCGGAGAGCAAAGGTTTTTATTTCTATCACCCAGTTTACTTTTACCACTTATCAGACGTACTGAAATAATGGCACATAAGGGACAGCTAGCAGTTCACTGCTACAATTCCAGGTAATGCGGCTTTTGGTAATCAATTTGAAATGGCGATGGCAGGAAGAACTAACTGTACATGAAACTTTTTCTTTCAATGCAGGTGAACTGGACTTCCTGTTGCTGCTTTAGGCTGTACATGGTACTTCTGTTCTCAGCTATCAAGTGTCTATAGGAAACTCACTGTGCTGGTGTCCCTAGTAGAGATGGCCCAAACGGCTCGCTAGAGAACTTGTTCGCGCAAACTTAGCTGGTTCGAGTTCGCGGTGAACCGTGAACACTTAGCGAGTTCGACCCGCCCACTATACTACATCATTGGGATAAACTTTGACCCTCTACATCACAGTCAGCAGACACATGGCAGCCAATCAGGCTGCACTCCCTCCTGGAACCTCCCTCCCCCTTATAAAAGGCAGCAGCGTCGGCAATGTTCTCACTCTGTGTGCTGCTGTATTAGTGAGAGAAGGGAGAGACATTGGAGAGATAGGGAAAGCGATAGTTAGGAGGTCTGTTAGGTTGCTCCTTGCTGAAATTTGTTGATGAAAAGCACCCCAAAACTGCTCTTTTGAGAGCTAATGTTCTTCCGATGTGTTTTTTTTGTGTGTGTGTGTGCCACTGACACTGCATATATAGCCCTGTCTGTCACAGATGGCCTTGCTAATTGCTGTACTGTGCCAGGCCCAGCACATTCTGTGCATACCTTTCACTGCCTCTGCGTGATTGCACTTTGTATTATACCACCAGCAGTCAGGTCAAAAAAGTGTTCAGTACCTCACCTTTATCAAAATAAATGAGGCATGGATCCCGGAGGGTTACTGCCTGCCCCAAGACTGAGGCAGTCCCCACACAGCATCTCTGCCTGCCGGCCGCTGCTGCTTGCCCCAAGACTAAGTCAGTCCCCACACAGCATCTCTGCCTGCAGGCCACTTGACTGCCTTCTCTGCCACCACCAACAGGGTCCAGACCAGGACTCCAGATGGATTCCTGAATTTTGAAGGCCGCTGCTTGCAGCGGCCGCTAACAAAAACAATAATTATTTTTTCTGGTGCGTGTACATGCCTGCCTAATTTTTCTGGCTACACTGCGGCTGTAACAACAAAACAAAAGGCATATACATGTGTCAATTCCCCTTCGTGATCGTTACCTTGCAGCGGTGAAGGGGCTTGCGTATCACAGTAAAGCAATGACCGGCTATATGAGTGTGTTGGGGGGCACATCTGACCCAAGATAATAAGGTCGTTGCTTCATTGTGGGCAGTTGTTCTATCATTGAGCTACCTCAGCCCTACCATATGGGCTTGAAAACCGCCATTGCATGCACTCTCGCCATGGTGCGCACCAGTCCAGCAAGAACATCACTACACAAACAGCTGTTTGCGGTGCGTTACACGGTGAGTTTGGTCTATCAGTGTGAAGCAGTACACTACTTACACTAACTGCTGATCCAGGGATTATAACCCTGCTGTGCGGCAAATCCGTAATTTTCCCTGGGACTTTTGGCATGTATCCCACTCTGCCATGCCCCCCTCCAGGTGTTAGACACCTTGAAACATCTTTTCCATCACTTTTGTGGTCAGAAACAGTGTTTGTAGTTTTTCAAGTTCACCTGCCCATTGAAGTCTATTGCGGTTCGAAAAGCTTGCAGGTTCGCAAACTATTTTGGAAGTTCGAGTTCGAGGTTCGCAAACTGAAAATTGGAGGTTCGAGCCATCTCTAATCCCTAGGAGAGACACCATCATGAGGCTTAAAACACCACATAACACCTAAAAAGGCAATATTATTGTTTGGGTTGATGAACATTTTATTGAGAGAAAATGTACTTTAACGAAGGGAGTAAAGCCCTAAAAATACAGAGTTGCTAACTAGCAACGTGATGTTATCATTTATAAGAAAGTACAAAAAGGCAGTACTGTTGACTCTTGTTAACTGTTTTTTCTTTTATTGAAAACATTTCCAAAATAGAAATGGAAAAAATTGGATCGGAATGCTTGAATCAAATAATAATAATAAAAAAAAATGTATGGTGTGTGGCCACCGTTAGAAACATATATAAAAAATAAAATAAAAAATAATTTGCGGGCAAAGGAAGACAAAAGGTTTGAGGCCAAGGACACATTAGCTAGGGTTGTTCAAAATAAACAGTCAGCAACGATACCACTGTAGTGGGAATGACCTGTGTTCCAAGGCCACCACAAATAAAGTGCTAGGTCAAGGATGCAAAGCTAAACGGCATATGTTTATTGCTAACATACAATCTTCCACCCTTGTGACTTCATCTTTTTCACAAAGTATTTCTTGTCCAGACCACTGTGATTTAGTGGCATAGAAGTCTCTGATGTAGGAACTGCCATAGTAGCCAGTCATATCTAAAGCAATTAGCCAAGGTCACTTCTTTATCCAACTGTCCAAAATGTTAGACATATATTTTCTATCTGTTCCACGATTCTCTATTCATTTCAAGATCCCCTTCTCCCTGTGAGTGCCAACAAACCATTCTTACTTATCATAGAGGCCTGGGGGGCAGGAGACCTTCAGAGCTGCATCATCCTGTTCTGACCACCACCCTGTCTCTATTTTGCTGTCAGATATGGATGTGGATCAGTGACAGACATACCCAGATGATGAGGAACCGAACATTCCTTGCTACCCAGCTCACTATGAGAATGGAGGCTGAAAAGTGTTTGAGCTCACATTTAAAGCAAAAAAATGGTAGTCAACTTAGTCAGACTGATGACTAACATATGAGGAGCTCAAGAGGCTGGTCAGATACACAGAACAAAATGTAATGGGGACCTCGGCTCAAACATATGGATAGCCATTTGATGCATACAATACCTCAAAAATGAAATTGTTGGTTCCACATATCCACAGACACGTAGTTAAGTTCTTCAACCATTGGCAGGCCTGTATTTACCTCACAGGAGCCTGTAGGCACAGCTGTCATGGTGCTTTAGATTTCACATTCTATGAACCTACAAACCCCCACCAAACTGCACAGCAAGTGTGCTGGCTGGCTCAGCTGTCTCTTTTCTCTTACTTCCCTTGCCTGTCATAAGTAGCTACAGGTGTCCCTTAGTATCAGCCAGAAGACCTCAATATTAGGTAGCTAGAGATGCTGAAAAGTATAAGATAACCAGAAGAACCTCAGTATTAAGTTGCTAGAGGTGCCCCTCACTGAAGGGAGATCTCGTCAATGGAATGCCGAGAGCTGGGTGAGTAACCTCTTCTTTACACTCTGCTTAGGACTCTGTATAGGGCAGGAGGGAGGGAGGCGCTCAGGGAGGGAAGAAAGCTGCCTTTCCATCATCAGGCGCCTGTAGGCACATGCCTACAGTGCCTTATAGTAAATCCAGCCCTGGACAGCGGCAAGGCCAAGCTCATTGAGGGGTCCTTATGTTAATGGTGAATGCTATCGCAACCTACACTGACAATGAGCATATCCATGATTGAACACATATCTCACAGGATAAAAAGCTTGAGAGCAGGCTTACCTGTGCTCTCCCGTGGGCCATGAGCCCAAAGACTTGTGGGATGCAGTTAAAGGATACCAGAGCCCAACGTTTTATGATTAAAAAACATGTTGTGCAGGTGGGAGGATGTCGGGAGCCACAACTAGGGGTTGAAATGGGGAAACAGAGCCACGCAACTTGAAACAGAGGGAGTGGTAAGTGAAATATGACACCCTCCCACTTGCACAACATTTTTTAATCATAGACCGTTGGGCTCTGCTAACTTCTAAGCCTGGTACGCACATCCTATTTTGATTGGCCAATGATTGGCCAATTTTATCACTTCCATGTGGCAATGAAACAGTAAAAACTTTAAAATGAACCCTCCTGGCGGTTAATTTTTTCTGCCACATAGGCAGAAATCCATTTTATTAAAAAATTATTTTTTTATGTTTCATGTAAAGCTACCAGAGTGGTAGCTACATGAAACACCACTAGAGGGCGCATGTGTCCCTCTAGTGCGATCGTCGCCGCCATCAATAGCAAGCAGGGGAACGCGTATATAACGCGTTCCCCTGTTTGGCTTCTCCTGTCGCCATGGCGATGATCAGAATGACGTCATGGACGTCAGCCGACGTCCTGACGTCAGACGCCTCCGATCCAGCCCATAGCGCTGCCTGGAACTCATTGGTCCGGGCAGCGCAGGGCTCTGGCGGGGGGGGGCCTCTTCAGCCGCTGCGTGCAGGTGATCTAAAAGTAATAACTAAGGATAACTAAAAGTAATTTTTAGGAGAAGGAGGATAGATACAATTGTTTATCTCATCATACTTTTTTCACCTTGGACTCCTTTAATCAGGCTGATGACTAAAATATAGCTTTAAGGACAACTGAAGTCAGAAGAATATGGAGGCTGCCAAATTAATTTCCTTTTAAACAATACCAGTTGCCTGGAAGTCCTGCTGATCTATTTGGCTGCAGTAGTGTCTGAACTACACCAGAAACAAGCATGCAGCTAATCTTGTCAGATCAGACAATATTGTCATAAACACTTGATCTACGTATGCTTGTTCAGGGTCTATGGCTAAACATTTTAGGGGCAGAGGATCAGCAGGATAGCCAGGCATCTGGTATTGCTTAAAAGGAAATTAATATGACAGCCTCTATATCCCTCTCCCTTCAGTTGTCCTTTAAGAGGCTGGGCAGAGATTTTAATACGTTCATTGCAACAAATACAGATGTGCAAAGCACAATTAATGCCCATTTGTTATCACATGCATTAATAAAATCTGAAGTTGAATTAGGGTTTAATGCTCTTGCATAAAGGAAATGAGTCAGAACATTTGTCTCTTTGCTAGGCCCATTGTCCATAACAAGACCAAGCTTTTTATTTACTATACATACTAGAACAAAAGCAAGGATTAAAAGAAAAATTAAAATGCAGCAAAGAAAGCTAGGATAAAATAAAAATAAACCTAACTAATGTAATATTTAATAAAAAAGATAGTTCAGGTATGAAGACAGCCATTGTTGTGTTTATTTAAGAACAGATTTATTCAAGAAAGAAATGAAAATTATAATTTATATTCAAACTCAGCAGCAGGTGTTAGGGTTTTAGGTCTGAACATACATCTGCTCTCTGTTTTGAAAGTAATTTTTCTTTAATAGTTTCTCCTCTGCAATCTCTGTTGACTAAAGCATTTTCTCAACAGATTTCACATCCCCTTTCAGCACATTCTGCTTAGAATCCAATACAATACCCTGCGCACAGCAGTTTGCACAGAAGGAAGTACATTTTGGCGTTGCTTCAGAAACAAGCACATTGGACCTTGTGCAGATAAGGTGTGAAGCATGTTCACACATCTTTCGTATATGCCAAACACACATACTTAATTCACAGATATAAATTTGAATATCAGATTATTTCTCGTGTACAGTACATTGTTAGATCTTTGGCATATGATTCAGAGAAACATGTCCACCCAGACATATCTATATTGGAGATCCAAAGGAGAGACTATTCACAAGATTATATCATCATTGGTTTTCATTTGTATAATGTGTACAACCAAATACAGAAAAAGAACAATCTGCACAATTTGCTCCATCATGTCTAACTTATGGTGGCCATACATGGTACAATTTTTTCATACAATTTTACCATTTCTATGTAGTATAAGGGTAAATTAAGTGAATATACTGAATGGATAATTTAGGCAGTTCCCTTATATTACATAGAAATGGTAAGATTGTATGAAAAAATTGTACCATGTATGGCCACCATTAAAGAGACTCTGTGACAAAATTTTCAGCCTTATTTCTTATTTCTTCCTATACATGTTCTAATGTGGTCTGTCTTACTGCAGCCTTTCCTAGTTGCACAGTGGCTGTATTATCTCTGTTATATGATCTAATCTTCTTTCCTCTGACGGCTTTGACGGGCTCAGGCACTCAGGCAGGAATGTGCTGGTCTGCTTGTGATAGGATAGAAGCTATACACACCCTCTCTAGACCCCTGCAGGCTCTGTATGAGTCACAGACTGAGTTCCTCTCAGCCTATCACACTCTGGTTAGAAGCTATGTCTTTTGTTTGTACACACTGCCTAAAACTGGCAATTACAGGCCAGGATTGCAGCAGGGAGTGGCAGAAACAGCACAGAGGGGCCCAGGAGAACATAATGAATAGAATGGTATGCTTTTTATTGTAAGAATTTTAGAGTACAGATTCTCTGTAAGCTGTAATTCCGGATTATATTGAAAAGATAGTACCAATTTCCACAGGGTGTTGACAGACTACACAATCGTAGAGTTAATACCTCTATAAGTAAGCCATTCCTCCCATACTTAGTAAAATTTATCCAAAAGGTCCAAACTGTCATAATACATTATCTCTATTAGCATAACGCCATCTACACTCTCCTCCAATAGTTGTATGAAAAGGGTTCAGGTCTTCAATTGCCTAGTGATTGTACTAAAAGCAGGAATAAATACTTGTGAAAGGCACTCAGGACATCTGAGTGGGGGATAAGAAGTAGGTCGTGCTGTATGTAACATTTTATATATATTTTTTGGTGGGATGGCTTTTGTTCTAGTATGCGTTTTATATTAGGCTACAATCAATACTGAATAAATACATATGGAAAAGGAGACGTGTTTTGAAGAAGGGCCTGGTGGTGAAATATAGGAGAAGATGGAGAGGAAAAGAAAACCCAAATTTGAACATAATATAGATTAGCAGCATTTAAGACAATGTAATTCCTGCAAGTATATAAAAAGGATGAGGAAAATGAAAAGCACACATTTTAAAAAGAAGCTTAAATACAATGATCATCATGATAAACTGAATAAGATGGACGTTTGTTGGCTTTTAGTTGGTCAGGCTACCAATAATGTAGAGAAATAATTTGCAGTGCCTAGTAGGGATGTTCAACGAAATGCAATAAGTTCAGAGTTCATGCAGAGTTATGCAAATTTTAGATGCAAGCATATGCAGCTTGAAAATGCACCAATCTAATCTGACCAAGATTTGTCCATTTTGGACGGCATAACTTACATACAAAATTTGCGTAATGGATAAACTTGGAACAATTTGCATCTTACTGACCATGCCTACATCCTTGAGATGTTTACTTAGATGCTAATAATTGTGAGTTGATGCACATGTTATACTAATATTGTGCAAATCTATGCAGTTTGGAAACGTGATTAGGGAATAAAGTTCTCATCAGCCCTGTAACTGTCCTCCTGCTCCTTATCTTGGTATTGAGTGCCATAATAGCACTTAATAGTTTTCTTATTTTACATAGAGGCTAGAGCCAATTATGCAAATTAATACACTTTTTTTTTTTTTTACAGTAAAGCATGTTTAGTGATATTATTATTAATATTATGCTTTTATATGATGCTAAGATCTTCTACATTGCTCTAACACAGTAAATAGTCATATCATAGAGGAGCTGACAATCCCTTACTATTGCCATAGTTTAATATTCCTACCATAGTCTAAGTCCATTTGTTTTTTGAGAGAACCAGTTAAAGAGGAACTTAAGTGAAAAAAAATAATGAATAGATTTTTATTTACAAAATTCATTTATAAATTATTTAGTCAGTGTTTGCACACTGTAAAATCTTTTCTTTCTCTGATTTGCATTGAAATTTATCACAGGGGGCAATATCTATAGCCCTGTCAGGAGATCTCTGCAGAATGTTAGTTTACATACACCCATATGCAGGAATATATAGATATAGGAAGTGTTTCTGATGCTGAAACCAGGGAAATTACAGTGGGTATCCTTAATATTTTACTGCATTATTTATTTATTTATTGTATTTATAAAGCGCCAACATATTACGCAACGCTGAACAATAATTTAGGTTACAGACAATATTTAGGGTGACATACAGCAATATGACAATACAGGAATACAAGAAAAACCAGATCACACAGCACAGTATGAGTACAAGGTAATGCTTAGTCAGTCACTGGATGGAGCATGGAGATTAGGCAAGTCAGGTTCACTCAAGTGCATAGCATGGGTTCACAGTAATGGAGGTGCATGATCAGGTAGGACACAAAAGGAGGAGGACCCTGCCCAAAGGCTTACAATCTAGAAGGAGAGGTAGAGACACGAAGGTAGGGACCAGAGTTCCGTTGTGGGTTTAGAGCAATTGTGAGGGGTGGTAGACCAGAGTCATTACAGTGCCTCTTTAATTCATCTTTAACCACTTGCCTACCGCACACTCATACCGTGCGGCGGCAAAGTGGTAGCTGGAGGACAAGATCTGCGTCGCCAGGTGCCTCCCTAATTAATCAGGAAAGGCCGCTCGCGCGAGCAGCCGTTTCCTGTTAGATCACGGTGCGGGTCTCCGTGAATAGCCTGCGAGCCGCTGATTGCGGCTCGCAGACTAAATGTAAATGTAGGAGACATTTGTCTCCTTTGTTTACATTGTACGACGCTGCTGCGCAGCAGCGCCGTAACGCAGATCGGCGATCCCCGGCCAATCAGCAGCCGGGGATCGCCGCCATGTGACAGGGGACGTCCTGTCACTGGCTGCACAGGTTGGATAGCGTACTGTGCAGCCCGGATCATCAGGGGTGAGAGGGAGGAGAGGGAGGGGGGGAATTTCGCCGCGGAGGGGGGCTTTGAGGTGCCCCCCCCCGCAACATGCCAGCCAGGAGGAGCGATCAGACCCCCCCTGCACATCATCCCCATAGGGGGGAAAAAAGGGGGGCGATCTGATCGCTCTGCGTGCTACCTGATCTGTGCTGGGGGCTGCAGAGCCCACCTAGCACAGATCATAAAAAATAGCGCTGGTCCTTAAGGGGGGAGGGGGGGGGTAAAGGCTGGGTCATCAAGTGGTTAACTTGTCATAGTATTTTTGGGGTGTAGAAGGAAATCAGATTGCTTGGAAGAATCCCACGTAAACACTTGGAGAACTTACAAACTCCAAGCATATACTGTCCTAGCTGACATCCTGAGACTTCAGTGCTGCAAGTCATTGTGCTGTCCACATCAATGATATGATCTTTTTCCTGTATTTATTTCTTGTAAACGTTCCTTGCAGAAGGCATTATACAATACATTCCGGCATACGGCACTATACAGTTCACTCCCAGACGTGTGCAGGTCTGTAGGTTACCTCTATTTTATTTTTTTTAGCACATAACTGGCATGCCAAAGTGAGGTCTGTTTTATCTTACCTTAACTTAGGCTGACACTTTACACACATTCCCAATGTCTCTAAAATGTCGGGCTACAGCATCTGCATTTCCTGTGTATCACATTCTCTTTCACGCACACCTAATCACATACAGGAATTTTGTATGAAGTTAGATCAAAACCACTTAAAAGAAATACTTTGATCAACTTATCAGGGGAATTATCGTCTTAACTCTCCCTCAGGAGCACAGGCTTCAATAATTAGAAACAGGTTGAGTTTTTGATCCTCCACAAACGTGTCCTAGAAAAGACAGGAATCTGGAGTGGAACAATATCTAAGTACGATGATTGCATAATTTCTGTTCTGACCTTTCTGATGAAACTGCTCCTTCCTCCATTAAGACCTAGTCACCTCCTCTGTTTTATGTCTCTCGGACTCATATATTTTATCCTTTATCACATCCATGCACACCTACATAGCTAATTAGGCACTAATGAGAAAAGGAATGTCCTGACATAATATACCTTCCCTCATTTAACATTGTATTTGTTAGCCTGGCCTAAATCGTCCTTTGATAAGTCCAGCGCGTTTGTATTATTTAAATGCACGCTAGTTATCGCTCGGCTCCCGGAATATCCTTCACTTTTATAAAGATTAATGAAACGGGATTTGTTCCTGTAACGAGAGGGGCTCATTTATTAACGGGGCTATTAATCACAGTCTCTTGACTACATTGGTAAACTTGTGTAAATTTCCTGTGGGTGATATATTTAACAAGTGAAGCTGGTATTAAGCTCTGCAGGAAGGCTGGTTTCCTCTTCATTTTGTTTATAGAAAATTGTTTTAGTATATTATTTTTAACTAGATGTTAAGCTCATTACAATAATGGACACTTGAAACCGTGGCAGCTCTGTCTCCTCACCCTGAGGGCAGCAGCATCACCCCCTCATTTGCCCTCCTCCCCTTCACACACAGTCTGCACTCCACCCCCTCTGCTCTGGACTGCCCACTCTGCCTCGGCAGCCCATCAGGACCCGTGGCAGTCCTAGAGCCTTAAAGGGATACTGCAGGGGGGTCGGGGGAAAATGAGTTGAACTTACATGGGGCTTCTAATGGTCCCCCTCAGACATCCTGTGCCCGCACAGCCACTCACCGATGCTCCGGCCCCGCCTCTAGTTCACTTTTGGAATTTCTGACTTTAAAGCCCGATCCCCTGTAATTTAGTATTCCCCCTCCTCCTTCCCCCATGCTGCGATCGGGCAGCATGGAGGATTAGCATGTAAACAACATACCTCACCTCATTCCAGCGCGATCAGTCTCCCCTCCGTGCATCTCCGCTGCCTGTGTCTTAATGCCGAACGGATCGGGTCCCGGCTTGATGACGTCATCAAGCCGGGACCTGATCCGTTTGGCATAATGACACAGGCAGCGGTGATGCACGGAGGGGAGGCTGATCGCGCTGGAACGAGGCAAGGTGAGCTGTTTACATGCCAATCCTCCATGCTGCTTGCTCGATCGCAGCATGGAGGTGAGGGGGGCATAATGGCTGGGGGCTATCTAAGGGGGAGAGGGGGTGGATCATTACACACCTCTATGGGGAGGGGGGCAAAGGGGCACACTCGGCTATCTATGGGGGCAAAGGGGCTCACCTGGCTATATATGGGGGGGGGCAATGACAAAGGGACACATTGATTATCTATGGGGAGGGGGAGAGAATACATTGGCACACCTGGCGATCTATGGGGGGGGGGGGGTCAAGGGGGCACATATATATCTTTTATACTGGGGGAGGGGCTGATAAAGGGCACATCTGGCTATAGTGGAGGGATAAAGGGGGACACCTGGCTATCCATGGGGGGGGGGGGGATAGAGGGTACATTTGATTACCTATTGAAGGAGAAGAACAAAGGGGCAAACCTGGCTATCAATGGGGGTAGGGGGACAAAGGGGCGAATCTGGCTAATAATGGGTCACATCTGGGATTTTTATGGTGGAGGGGCTAATAAGGGGCACATCGGGCAATCTATAATGGGGGGGAAGATAAAGGGGCACACCTGGCTATCTATGGGGGGTGGGGGGGAATAAAGATGCACACCTGGCTATCTATGGGGGGTGGAGGGTAATAAAGGGGCACATCTTGCTAACTACGGGGGTGGGGGCTAATAAATGGACTTAGCAGTTTAGATATGTATGCCGTGAGGGTATATTACTGTTATTTTGGCGTATACGGCTTGTAATCGCTAGTAAAGTGCAAAGCAAAAAAATGGAAAAAATACACCTTTATTTACAAATATTATATTGTCGCCATACATTGTACTAGGAAGATAATTTAAATGTTGAAATAAACAGGACATATGGACTAATACAATTTGTGGGCTTGATCTACAGTAATACTTTTTATCTTTAAACGGTAATGCCTGAAAACTGAGAAATAATGACATTTTTCATTTGTTTTCTCCTTATTCCCTTTAAAATGCATTCAAAGTAAAATAATACTTAGCAAAAAGTACCACCTAGAGAAAGCCTAATTGGTGGCAAAAAAAAAAACAAGGTATAGATCATTTATTTGTGATAAGTACTGCTAAAGTTATGGGCTAATGAATGGGAGACCTGTGAAATGTAGAAAATTGCTTGGGTTTTTTAGGGGGAAAACCCCAGGGTAGGGAACTGGTTAAAGGACAACTGTAGAGATATGGAGGCTGCCATATTTATTTCCTTTTAAGCTATATCAGTTGCCTGGCAATCCTGCTAATCCTCTGCCTCTAATGCTTTTAGCTGTAGATCCAGAACAAGCATGCAGCAGATTTGGTGTTTATGACATTATTGTCAGATCTGACAAGATTAGCTGCATGCTTGTTTCTAGTGTTATTCAGACACTACTGCAGCCAAATAGATTGTCAGGACTGCCAGGCAACAGGTATTGTTTAAAAGGAAATAAATATGGCAGCCTCCATATTCTTCTCACTACAGTTGTCCTTTAAGACTCTGGGCTGGGTTCGCATATGACATAGTGTGAAAGGCTGCATTTTATGTAAAGTTTTATGTTAACCGCTTAAGACCATCTGGATGAACATTCTCGTCCAGATAGACTGCGCATACTCCCGCCGGCCGTGCGCACTCCCACGTGCGCTCCAGCATCCAGCCATTAGCCCAGCGATCAATGAATGGGATGATAGCTCCCATTCATTGATCGAAGCCCCCCGCAGAAAAACCGACAGCCTCTTATCAGAGGCTGAGATTTTTCTGATTTAAAAAAAGTTCCCCGTCTTCCTAATGCTTCCTGGAAGTGTGATTGTATGCTTCCAGGACTTTTTGACTGTGTCCATCTTGTGGCCAAATAGTAAAACTACACCCACATCCATTTTTTATTATTTAATGAATACATTTTTTTTACATTTAAAATTAGCTGTTTACATCCCACACCAAAAATTACCCAAATAAATTTTTTAATAAAAAAATTTGAAAAAATTACAATTCAAAAACAAAAACATAAATAGTTCCCTATGGGTCTGAACTTTTTAAATATGCATGTCAAAGGAGTATATTAATATAACTTTTTAAATTATGGGCTTGTAAATAGTGATGGACGCAAATTGAAAAAATGCACCTTTATTTCCAAATAAAATATCGGCGCCATACATTGTGATAGGGACATAATTTAAATGGTGTAATAAGTGGGATAAATGGGCAAATAAAATACATGGGTTTTAACTACGTGTGAGAAAACGCGGAAAAGTGGCTGACTCCGCGTCCAACGCGGCGGTTTGCATGCGTGGACACGCGTCTGGCATTATGGTGGAATGCGGAGAGGCCGCCGCATGTCCTGATGGCAAAGCGGCTGTTTCCGCGTCCAACGCGGCGGTTTGCATGCAGCAGCGTGCGCTTGGTGTGGCTGGGTCTGTTAGTGCACATAGGCAGATGGAGAGCTACGTGCGCGCGGGCCTGGATCGGGCGGGGCGGCAGAGTCCAGCTACTATATATTCTGCTGCTTGTCAGTTGCTGGTTGTCTGCCATTGCAAACACTTTGTGGAAGCATTCAGACCATAGTCAGATCCTTACAGTGTGTTTGAACCAAGAAGACTTGGGAATTCACACTGAGCTAGATTACCTTGTACTGTTTATTTGTTAGACTAGTTCCAGGGTGTTGATGATCACGGAACTCACACCCAAGACTAGGGAATTGTATTATCATTTATGTTATGCTCCAGACTAGTTCCAGGGTGTTGATGATCACGGAACTCACACCCAAGACTAGGGAATTGTATTATCATTTATGTTATGCTCCAGACTAGTTCCAGGGTGTTGATGATCACGGAATTCACACCCAAGACTAGGGAATTGTATTATCATTTATGTTATGCTCCAGACTAGTTCCAGGGTGTTGATGACTACGGACCTCACACCCAGACTAGGATTGTGCTATTTCTGTACTATGTTAGCCCAGTCCAGGGCAATACCTTTCATATTAGCTGCAGGGCTTCCTGCAACCCAGCCTCGGTCCCTCACCAAGGGGTCCACAGGCTACAGGAATATCACCCACAGTCAGGGGTGAATTCCTCAGGAGTCTTAGGCCGCCAGCTCCTCTGGTGGTCTCCTCTCAGAGTTGTTACTGTTGCACCAAACACTTACACTCTCTCAGGTGTCTAGAGGTTAGACATATCTGATTATTGACGATTCCGCAGATCCTCAATAATCGGGTATATCTGTATTCTTGGGGATACTGCGGATCGCCAAGGATCAGATTCTCTCTCTGGTTGCTGACACCGATCGTTACACTACGGTAGCATTTATTAATTTCAAACTATAATGGCCAAAAACTGAGAAATAATGAATGTTTTACATTTCTTTCTTAATATTCCTGTTAAAATGGATTTAGAATAAAATAATTCTTAGCAAAATGTATCACCCAAAGAAAGCCTAATCAGTGGCGGAAAAAACAAGATATACAGTGGCTTGCAAAAGTATTCGGCCCCCTTGAAGATTTCCACATTTTGTCATATTGCTGCCACAAACATAAATCAATTTTATTAGAATTCCATGAGAAAGACCAATACAAAGTGGTGTACACGTGAGAAGTGGAATGAAAATCATACATGATTCCAAACATTTTTTACAAAAAAAATAACTGCAAAGTGGGGTGTGCGTAATTATTCAGCCCCCTTTGGTCTGAGTGCAGTCAGTTGCCCATAGACATTGCCTGATGAGTGCTAATGAGTAAATAGAGTGCACCTGTGTGTAATCTAATGTCAGTACAACTACAGCTGCTCTGTGACGGCCTCAGAGGTTGAGAGAATATTGGGAGCAACAACACCATGAAGTCCAAAGAACACACCAGACAGGTCAGGGATAAAGTTATTGAGAAATTTAAAGCAGGCTTAGACTACAAAAAGATTTCTAAAGCCTTGAACATCCCACGGTGCACTGTTCAAGCGATCATTCAGAAATGTAAGGAGTATGGCACAACTGTAAACCTACCAAAACAAGGCCGTCCACTTAAACTTACAGGCCGAACAAGGAGAGCGCTGATCAGAAATGCAGCCAAGAGGCCCATGGTGACGATCTGCAGAGATCTACAGCTCAGGTGGGGGAATCTGTCCATAGGACAACTATTAGTCGTGCAGTGCACAAAGTTTGGCCTTTATAGAAGAGTGGCAAGAAGAAAGCCATTGTTAACAGAAAAGCATAAGAAGTCCCGTTTGCAGTTTGCCACAAGCCATATGGGGGACACAGCAAACATGTGGAAGAAGGTGCTCTGGTCAGATGAAATCAAAATTGAACTTTTTGGCCAAAATGCAAAACGCTATGTGTGGCGGAAAAATAACACTGCACATCACTCTGAACACACCATCCCCACTGTCAAATATGGTGGTGGCAGCATCATGCTCTGGGGGTGCTTCTCTTTAGCAGGGACAGGGAAGCTGGTCAGAGTTGATGGGAAGATGGATGGAGCCAAATACAGGGCAATCTTGGAAGAAAACCTCTTGGAGACTGCAAAAGACTTGAGACTGGGGTGGAGGTTCACCTTCCAGCAGGACAACGACCCTAAAGATAAAGCCAGGGCAACAATGGAATGGTTTAAAACAAAACATATCCATGTGTTAGAATGGCCCAGTCAAAGTCCAGATCTAAATCCAATCGAGAATCTGTGGCAAGATCTGAAAACTGCTGTTCACAAACGCTGTCCACCTAATCTGACTGAGCTGGAGCTGTTTTGCAAAGAAGAATGGGCAAGGATTTCAGTCTCTAGATGTGCAAAGCTGGTAGAGACATACCCTAAACGACTGGCAGCTGTAATTGCAGCAAAAGGTGGTTCTACAAAGTATTGACTCAGAGGGCTGAATAATTACACACACCCCGCTTTGCAGTTATTTATTTGTAAAAAATTTTTGGAATCATGTATGATTTTCGTCCACTTCTCACATGTACACCACTTTGTATTGGTCTTTCACGTGGAATTCTAATAAAATTGATTCGTGTTTATGTAATATGACAAAATGTGGAAAACTTCAAGGGGGCTGAAAACTTTTGCAAGCCACTGTAGATCAATTCATTGTGCTGAGTATTGAAAAAGTTACTGGCAAATGAATGGGAGGTGAAAGTTGCTCAGATGCAAAAAATGAACAACCCCGTGGGCTGAAGTGGTTAATGTTGTGTGCGTTTTTGTGAGTTTTTACTGCATTTTTGGTGTGTTTGCGATGTGTTTTTCATGCATTTTGCATGCGTTTTAATGCATTTGCGGTTTGCATATACAAATCGCATATGCGTTTTTATGCGTTTTCCATGCGTTTTTATATGTCCATTTATGCAAATCACTTGGAAGACTACAGAAAGCAAAAACACAGCAAAAAAAGATATCTTTTGGGAAAAAACGCATATAAAAACGCATGGAAAACACATAGAAAACTCTGGTGCATCATGTTGGCCTGGTTTTGTGGCAATGAAAGTCTATGAAGCCTTTCATACAGATGCAGTGGGATGTGACAGAAGTGACATTTTTGCCGCATCTCCGACACAAACGCATACCTACGATACCATTGATTCACCCGGGCGATGTACGGTGGACCGTCCGGAAGTTATGTAAGTCTATGGCGATGCGTACATTTAAGAAAATCCCGTGTTAGTGTTGTGGCACACTTGCGGGAAGCATATTTTTTTTCTTTAAAACAAAACTGCAGGTTTATCGACATGGATAGTGTAACTAATAACACGGTTACCGGTAGGAAGGTAGGCATATAAATGCATAAGAACAAAACAATGGTAACCATAGGTAGCATTAAAAGATAGCACCAACATTACAACTATTGACAGTACATATTAATAATATCTTTAGGCAACGAAGAGCTTTAAAATAAACTGTAACGTACATACATATAGGATGAGTGTAGCGGAAGCATATTTTTGCAAAACACTTCCGCACAATTCCATTCTTTGGCCACAGGAAGTGAGCACTACAGCACCTCACTTCCTGCTCAGCCTGCTGCCAGACGGTATTACCATGTATTAACCCGGTAATCCTGAAGGATGATTTTTACCGATGTGGTGTGACCGTGGCACCACACCATAACGCCTGTTAGCAGTGTGAAACCAGCTTGCAGGTATGTTTTTGCCTGTGCTATCTCTTCGGTTTTATCCATTTAACAGGTACCAAAGTAACATGACTAATATTGAGCTGGCACTAATCCTATCTGCTTATAAAAATACAGCAAATATTTGAACCCTGCATTAGAAGTTGTTCTTCTGGCAGTGATTACATAACAAGCACTAGTTGCTGATGAACATCCTGTCATTGCCACATGCGTTGTCATCTGCATTTAGCAAACATTGTGTCAGGCAGATGGGAGGGGGTTAAATAAGGTCTTGTAAAATAGTAATACATTAGCCGAGACCCTTCAGCCTAAGTAATGCAATGCATTCTTTACAGGAAGTAAACTAAAGTATAAAGCGACCGCAGTTCAAGCAATACAAATGGAAAATTAATAATGTTTCTAAAAGGCTTACTTCTACCACTAAAACACATAACAGAAGACATCAATTCATTACTGACCCATCTATCAGGAGGGAAGACAAGTAATGGAGTAGTATCTGTCAGCATCCCATGTTTATGATTGTGTATCTGCACTGTTTAAATAATTACAGCCTACTTATGGAATGGATTTATGATGCATACTAAAGGAATATATAATGCTAGATATAGATGAATGGCAGCAATAGATTCTTCTGTTGATGGGAGGCCTGATAGGAGTACAGTATCTGTAGATCAAATGTTCAGCGTTTGAAATAAACATAATTTTTTCCTCATGGATAAAGATGAGGAAAAATATCTTCCATAACGAATGTTTCCTTTTTGCCTATTTGTTTTACTGGTTTTCTTTAAAACAAAATCTAGCTATTACAGTATCTCTGCATGTCACGTTGCAGCAAATGGATACTTTTTTTTCACTATTGTTTAAAATAGTATCCATTTCCTGCGTTGAGTGGAGGTTTAGAAAACATACCAAATGGGTATGTTTTCTACACAAGTGGGGACCAAGCCAAACTTTTAATATTGTAACTTTAAAAACTATTTTTTCAAAACCTACAAATGTTTTTTTTTTTTTATCTGACTTGTTTCCACTATTTTTCCTAACATAGCTAGATATTTTGGTGGTGATAGCAAATAACAGCAGAAGTCTGAGGCTCAGTGCCCTTGACTTTAATGCAAGTTCATAAAACGGGTGCATATTATTTCGGCGCCACTCAGTTTGGCGCGGTGCGAGCCGAATGATGGCTCTCATCGCTGCTGCTAAATACTATTCCCCCTCCAAGTTGTCGCAACTCGGAGGGAGATATAATTCGGGGTCTGGCAGCTCCAAATTACCGATACGCGCCCCGCGCAGCATAGCATTGCTGCTATAGGGCGCCCAGTTTCTCTGAGAGCCGCGCTCCAAAATCAGCTGATCCGCATAAAACTGATTTGCTGATATGTCATAAAACTACACTATTTCATTCACTCATCCCCATGCCAGTTGTTTAATGGGCCCTGGGGCAAACTTAAGCAAGAGCCCCCCCCCCCCTTGTCATTGCCCCACTGCTCCGCAGGGCCCCCTCACATGCACAAGGGTCCATTAATATCCCCCTGCGACGGTGTGCATATGTAAAGATTATAAGTTATGTGCTGCCTGGCTGTGAAGGAAGTCCTGGAGTAAACAGCAGCAGAGCAACAGGAGTTGATCCCGGCAAGAGAGAGGTCAGAGGTGAGCTGAGTGATAACCGGCTGATCACTGCACAGAGTATTCACGTTGCTGTCTCTCTCTCATACTCTGTATTTTGTGGAGATAGTTGCCAAGTGCCGACGCATATGTATAGCTGATGCTGAGACTGGTGGGGTATGGTGACAGTTGGCCCCCTTCTCCTCTATGGCACCGCCGGCCCTGCTCATCCCTATCTTGGCCTTTTATCCCTGCAATGGTAACAGTGCTAATCACAAAGCCACCGTGCTGCAATGCCCAAAGCATACCTAGAAAAGCCTGTAATATCTACTACAGCTAAGCCACCTCTTCCTCTCCTTTTCTTGTTTCCTACTGAGCTGGTTGTCAGGAACCAACTGTTAATAGTGTAGGCCAATATTCTGGACCTGTATGTACCAATAACCTGCATCGAACGTATCTACCTGTATGCATTATTATTATTATTTTTTATTTTTTTATTTATATAGCGCCAACATCTTCCGTAGCGCTGTACATAGTACAAACAAATAATGGGGAACAAATATACATAAGAAATACAAGACACTGTACAGTCATGCCATTGAATAGAATACATACAGATACATACATAGTTGATATGTAGTTGGTACATGTACATATGTTGAAATTACAGCAGTATGAGAAACACTAGGAGGAGGTCCCTGCCCTTGCGAGCTTACAATCTAGAGGGTAGTGGGGAGGAAACAAAAGGGAAGGAAACACAAGGATTAGTGGGTGAGCCAGTGTGCCTTCAGTGCTCCCTATAGCAAATTATAGGCTTGTCTGAACAGGTGTGTTTTCAGAGTACGTTTGAAGGTTTCCAGACTCGTGGCATGACGAACCGGCTGAGGGAGACAGTTCCAAAGGAGAGGGACAGCCCGTGAAAAGTCTTGGA
This sequence comes from Hyperolius riggenbachi, assembly GCF_040937935.1. Classification (NCBI taxonomy): domain Eukaryota; kingdom Metazoa; phylum Chordata; class Amphibia; order Anura; family Hyperoliidae; genus Hyperolius; species Hyperolius riggenbachi. The sequence continues at coordinate 183,198,039 of NC_090646.1, forward strand.
TGCGAAAGTGAGAGGAGGTGACTAGGCTGAAGGACAAAAGTTTCTCCTGTGAGGAACGGAGGATCCGGGCGGGCAGGTATCTGGAGATTAAAGAGGAAATGTATGGAGGCGATAGCTTGTGTAGAGCTTTGTATGAAAGTGTGAGAAGTTTAAACTGGATCCTTTGGGCAACTGGTAACCAATGGAGGGATTGGCGGAGAGGGGCTGCCTCAGAGGATCTAGAAGAGAGGTGGATGAGACGGGCCGCAGAGTTTAGTATGGATTGAAGAGGTGCCAGTCTGCTTTTTGGTAGACCACAGAGTAGGGTGTTGCAGTAGTCAAGACTGGAAATGATTAGGGCATGCACAAGCATTTTAGTTGCTTCTTGTGAAAGGAAGGAACGGATTCTGGAAATGTTTTTGAGATGGAAGTAGCAGGAGGTAGTTAAAGTGATCCTAAAGGCAACAAAAAAAAATGAGATTAACTCACCTGGGGCTTCCCTCAGCCCCCTGCAGACGATCGGTGCCCTCGCAGCTCTGGTCCGATGCTTCTGGACCCGCCGGCGACGACTTCCGGTTTCGCCGTTACCAGCCGACAGCATAGCGGGGCGATATACAGGCTGGGAACACGAAGAATCACTCGCGTTGCCATGCCTGTCGGCCGTTGACGGCCAAACCGGAAGTGTTCGCCGGCGGGTCCTGGGCCATCGGAGCGGAGCTGCGAGGGCACCGATCGTCTGCAGGGGGCTGAGGGAAGCCCCAGGTGAGTTAATCTCATTTTTTTTTTACTTTAGGTTGTCTTTAAAGTGTTAATATGTGGTTTAAAGGAGAGCTCAGAGTCCAGAGTTACCCCTAGGCAACGAGCTTTGGGGGTTGATGCTATTGGGGTGTTATCTACATTGATTGTGACAATGGGAGGTAGAACAGAGAGCGAAGGTGGAAATATCACAATCTACGATTTGCTCATATTGAGTTAAAGGAAGCGGGATGACATAAATGTAGATACAGCGGATACACATTCGGGGACTTTTGATCGTAGTGTGGAGAGGTCTGGGGCAGAACAATAAATTTGGGTGTCATCAGCATAGAGGTGATATTGAAACCCAAAAGAGCTTATTATCTGTCCCAGGCCATGGGTGTAAATGGAAAAGAGGAGGGGTCCAAGGACAGACCCTTGTGGTACTCCCACAGACAGTGGGTGCAGAGAGGAGTTGGTATTGGCATAGGAGACCATGAAAGAAAGTCCAGACAGGTAAGAGTTGAGCCAGGAGTGTGCTAGGCCCTTGATTCCCAGTGTTGAGAGGGTCTGGAGAAGGAGGGTATGGTCAACAGTGTCAAAGGCAGAGGACAGATCTAGGAGTATTAGTACCGAAAATCTGCCTTTGGCTTTAGCAACTAGGAGGTCATTGGCAACCTTAGTGAGAACGGTTTCCGCAGAGTGTTGATGGCGGAAGCCAGACTTGAAGGGGTCCAACAGGGAATTAGCAGAGAGAAAGTTAGACAACTCTGAGTAAATGTGGCGTTCCAGCAGTTTGGAGGCAAAGGGAAGGAGAGAGACTGGGCGGTAATTAGAAAGGGCAGTAGAGTCTAAAGAGGGTTTTTTGATTAGTGGTGTTATGATAGCTTGTTTAAATGAAGAAGGGAAAATGCCAGTTGAGATGGAAAGGTTAAACAGTGTTGTTAAAGCAGGAATGAGGGGGGAGGAGAGCTGGGGGATAAGATGAGAGGGAATAGGGTCGGAGGCGCATGTAGTAAGATAAGCTTTAGAGATTAGTGAAGACAAACGCTGTTCAGTTAAAGGATACCCCAACTGAAATGTGACATAATGAGATAGACATGTGTATGTACAGTGCCTAGCACACAGATAACTATGCTGTGTTCCTTTTTTTCTTTCTCTGCCTGAAAGAGTTAAATACCAGGTATGTAAGTGGCTGACTCAGTCCTGACTCAGACAGGAAGTGACTACAGTGTGACCCTCACTGATAAGAAATTCCCCTTTTTTACCGCTTTCTTGCTCTCAGAAGCCATTTTCTGCTAGGAAAGTGTTTTATAGTTGGAATTTCTTATCAGTGAGGGTCACACTGTAGTCACTTCCTGTCTGAGTCAGGACTGAGTCAGCCACTTACATACCTGGTATTTAACTCTTTCAGGCAGAGAAAGAAAAAAAAGAACACAGCATAGTTATTTGTGTGCCAGGCACTGTACATACACATGTCTATCTCATTATGTCACATTTCAGTTGGGGTATCCTTTAAGGCGGAGAAGATTGTTAGCAGGGAGGAGGTTTGAGTGCGTGAGTGGTTATGTGGAGAGGGATAGTTGATAGTAGGGGAGCTGCCGGGCAGAGAGGAAAAAAGGAAGAGGTGATTGGACCGGTGAAGAGGGTTGCTTTTGAAAGCTGTTCTGTAGTGTTTCAATTTTGCTCACAAAATATGCTGCAGAGTCTTCTGCAGGCAAGCTTGTGGTTGTAGGGGGAGGCAGGGGGTGGAGAAGAGAGCTGAAGGTGTTAAAAAGTTGTTTAGGGTTATGGGATTGTGAAGAAATAATTGTAGAGAAGTATGACTGCTTTGCAAGTGAGAGAGTGTCCCTGAGCTGGAGCAGCGTGTTTTTATAGTGGGCGAAGTCATCTGCATTGGAGCTTTTCCTCCACTGCCGTTCTGCTGCCCTGGACTGTCTTTTCAGTTGTTTGATGGGTTCAGTCAGCCAGGGCTGTCTGTTGATGCGGCGGGGGTAGAAGTTGGTGAGAGAAGCGGCTGTGTTCATAATTCCTGCATAAGCGTGATGGCTGCACTACAGTAGCTGGAGGAGGCAGGGAGGGGCTGATTGTAAAAGTTATGAGATTGTGATCTGAAAGGGGGAATAAAGAGTTATTAAATGTGGAGACTGGGCAGAGCCGGGTAAAAACTAGGTCCAAAGTGTGGCCATCTTTGTGGGTGGAGGTTGAGGACCACTGGGAGAGGTTATAGGATGAGGTGAGTGTGAGGAATTTTGTGGTAGTGGAACAGTTAGTGTCTATGGGGATGTTAAAGTCCCCAATGATGATGGAAGGAATGTCAGTGGATAGAAAGTGGAGAAGCCATGTTGAAAAGTGGTCAATGAAGGTGGAGGCAGGTCCAGGAGGACGGTAGATGACAGCAACTTGGAAGTGGTGAGGGGAGTAGATGCGGACAGCATGAGCCTCAAAAGAAGAGAAAGCCAGAGAAGGTGCAGGTGCAAGCGGTGTAAAGGAGCAGTGTTCGGAAAGAAGAATTCCCACCCCACCCCCATGTTTGTCACCCGATCTAGGTGTGGGGCTAAACTTGAGGCCATCGTATGAAAGGGCAGTTGGAGACACAGTATCAGATGGGGTTAGCCATGTCTCAGTGAGCCCCAGGAAGGTGAAAGCATTAGTGATGAACAGATCATGGACGTGGGCTAGTTTATTGACTACAGAGTGTGCATTCCAGGGGGCCCCAAATATGGGAGGGGGAGAGCTGGGAAGGCAAGGAATGGTGATCAGGTTACATTGGTTAATGTGTGTGGAGGAGTGAGGACGGTCAGTGCGGGATGTGGTATTTACCAGAGTGCAGTGCGGTCTGGGAGAGGTTCCTGGATTGGGTGATATGTCCCCAGCAGCAAGTAGGAGTAGTAGGCAGAGATGAGAGAAGTGAGGATGTGATTTGTATGTGACAGAGGGCTGTTTAACCACTTGAGGACCTAGGGCTTTCTACCCCTTAAGGACCGGCCACTTTTTTTCCATTCAGACCACTGCAGCTTTCACGGTTTATTGCTCGCTCATACAACCTACCACCTAAATGAATTTTGGCTCCTTTTCTTGTCACTAATAAAGCTTTCTTTTAGTGCTATTTGATTGCTCCTGCGATTTTTACTTTTTATTATATTCAGCAAAAAAGACATGAATTTTGGCAAAAAAATGATTTTTTTAACTTTCTGTGCTGACAGTTTTCAAATAAAGTAAAATTTCTGTATACATGCAGCGCGAAAAATGTGGACAAACATGTTTTTGATAAAAGAAAACCCATTCAGTGTATATTTATTGGTTTGGGTAAAAGTTATAGCGTTTACAAACTATGGTGCAAAAAGTGAATTTTCCCATTTTCAAGCATCTCTGACTTTTCTGACCCTCTGTCATGTTTCATGAGGGGCTAGAATTCCAGGATAGTATAAATACCCCCCAAATGACCCCATTTTGGAAAGAAGACATCCCAAAGTATTCACTGAGAGGCATAGTGAGTTCATAGAAGATATTATTTTTTGTCACAAGTAAGCGGAAAATGACACTTTGTGAAAAAAAAAAAAAAAAAAAAAAAGTTTCCATTTCTTCTAACTTGCGACAAAAAAAAATGAAATCTGCCACGGACTCACCATGCTCCTCTCTGAATACCTTGAAGTGTCTACTTTCCAAAATGGGGTCATTTGTGGGGTGTGTTTACTGTCCTGACATTTTGGGGGGTGCTAAATTGTAAGCACCCCTGTAAAGCCTGAAGGTGCTCATTGGACTTTGGACCCCTTAGCGCAGTTAGGGTGCAAAAAAGTGCCACACATGTGGTATTGCCGTACTCAGGAGAAGTAGTATAATGTGTTTTGGGGTGTATTTTTACACATACCCATGCTGGGTGGGAGAAATATCTCTGTAAATGACAATTTGTTAATTTTTTTTACACACAATTGTCCATTTACAGAGATCTTTCTCCCACTCAGCATGGGTATGTGTAAAAATACACCACAAAACACATTATACTACTTCTCCTGAGTACGGCGATACCACATGTGTGGCACTTTTTTGCACCCTAACTGCGCTAAAGGGCCCAAAGTCCAATGAGTACCTTTAGAATTTCACAGGTCATTTTGAGAAATTTCGTTTCAAGACTACTCCTCACGGTTTAGGGCCCCTAAAATGCCAGGGCAGTATAGGAACCCCACAAATGACCCCATTTTAGAAAGAAGACACCCCAAGGTATTCCGTTAGGAGTATAGTGAGTTCATAGAAGATTTTATTTTTTTGTCAAAAGTTAGCGGAAATTGATTTTAATTGTGTTTTTTCACAAAGTGTCATTTTCCACTAACTTTTGACAAAAAATAAAATCTTCTATGAACTCACCATACTCCTAACGGAATACCTTGGGGTGTCTTCTTTCTAAAATGGGGTCATTTGTGGGGTTCCTATACTGCCCTGGCATTTTAGGGGCCCTAAACCGTGAGGAGTAGTCTTGAAACGAAATTTCTCAAAATGACCTGTGAAATTCTAAAGGTACTCATTGGACTTTGGGCCCTTTAGCGCAGTTAGGGTGCAAAAAAGTGCCACACATGTGGTATCGCCGTACTCAGGAGAAGTAGTACAATGTGTTTTGGGGTGTATTTTTACACATACCCATGCTGGGTGGGAGAAATACCTCTGTAAATGGACAATTGTGTGTAAAAAAATCAAAAGATTGTCATTTACAGAGGTATTTCTCCCACCCAGCATGGGTATGTGTAAAAATACACCCCAAAACACATTATACTACTTCTCCCGAGTACGGCGATACCACATGTGTGGCACTTTTTTGCACCCTAACTGCACTAAGGGGCCCAAAGTGCAATGAGTACCTTTAGGATTTCACAGGTCATTTTTGTTTCAAGACTACTCCTCACGGTTTAGGGCCCCTAAAATGCCAGGGCAGTATAGGAACCCCACTAATGACCCCATTTTAGAAAGAAGACACCCCAAGGTATTCCGTTAGGAGTATGGTGAGTTCATAGAAGTTTTTATTTTTTTGTCACAAGTTAGCGGAAATTGATTTTAATAGTTTTTTTTCACAAAGTGTCATTTTCCGCTAACTTGTGACAAAAAATAAAATCTTCTATGAACTCACCATACTCCGTACGGAATACCTTTGGGTGTCTTCTTTCTAGAATGGGGTCATTTGTGGGGTTCCTATACTGCCCTGGCATTTTAGGGGCCCTAAACCGTGAGGAGTAGTCTTGAAACCAAATGTCGCAAAATGACCTGTGAAATCCTAAAGGTACTCATTGGACTTTGGGCCCCTTAGCGTACTTAGGGTGTAAAAAAGTGTCACACATGTGGTACCGCCGTACTCAGGAGAAGTAGTATAATGCGTTTTGGGGTGTATTTTTACACATACCCATGCTAAGTGGGAGAAATATCTCTGTAAATGACAATTGTTTGATTTTTTTACACACAATTGTCCATTTACATAGAAATTTCTCCCATCCAGCATGGGTATGTGTAAAAATACACCCCAAAACACATTATACTACTTTTCCTGAGTACAGCGGTACCACATGTGTGACAATTTTTTGCAGCCTAGGTGCGCTAAGGGGCCCAACGTCCTATTCACAGGTCATTTTGAAGCATTTGTTTTCTAGACTACTCCTCGCGGTTTAGGGCCCCTAAAATGCCAGGGCTGTATAGGAACCCCACAAGTGACCCCATTTTAGAAAGAAGACACCCCAAGGTATTCCGTTAGGTGTATGGCGAGTTCATAGAAGATTTTATTTTTTGTCACAAGTTAGTGAAAAATGACACTTTGTGAAAAAAAACCAATAAAAATTAATTTCCGCTAACTTTTGACAAAAATAAAATCTTCTATGAACTCGTCATACACCTAACAGAATACCTTGGGGTGTCTTTTTTTCTAAAATAGGGTCACTTGTGGGGTTCCTATACCGCCCTGGCATTTTACAGGCCCAAAACCGTGAGTAGTCTGGAAACCAAATGTCTCAAAATGACTGTTCAGGGGTATAAGCATCTGCAAATTTTGATGACAGGTGGTCTATGAGGGGGCGAATTTTGTGGAACCGGTCATAAGCAGGGTGGCCTTTTAGATGACAGGTTGTATTGGGCCTGATCTGATGGATAGGAGTGCTAGGGGGGTGACAGGAGGTGATTGATGGGTGTCTCAGGGGGTGGTTAGAGGGGAAAATAGATGCAATCAATGCACTGGGGAGGTGATCGGAAGGGGGTCTGAGGGGGATCTGAGGGATTGGCCGAGTGATCAGGAGCCCACACGGGGCAAATTGGGGCCTGATCTGATGGGTAGGTGTGCTAGGGGGTGACAGGAGGTGATTGATGGGTGTCTCAAGGTGTGATTAGAGGGGGGAATAGATGCAAGCAATGCACTGGCGAGGTGATCAGGGCTGGGGTCTGAGGGCATTCTGAGGGTGTGGGCGGGTGATTGAGTGCCCTAGGGGCAGATAGGGGTCTAATCTGATAGGTAGCAGTGACAGGGGGTGATTGATGGGTAATTAGTGGGTGTTTAGGGTAGAGAATAGATGGAAACACTGCGCTTGGGTGGTGATCTGATGTCGGATCTGCGGGCGATCTATTGGTGTGGGTGGGTGATCAGTTTGCCCGCAAGGGGCAGGTTAGGGGCTGATTGATGGGTGGCAGTGACAGCGGGTGATTGATGGGTGGAAGTGACAGGGGGTGATTGATGGGTGGCAGTGACAGGGGGTGATTGATGGGTGATTGATAGGTGATTGACAGGTAATCAGTGGGTTATTACAGGGGAGAACAGATGTAAATATTGCACTGGCGAATTGATAAGGGGGGGTCTGAGGGCAATCTGAGCGTGTAGGCGGGCGATTGGGTGCCCGCAAGGGGCAGATTAGGGTCTGATCTGATGGGTAACAGTGACAGGTGGTGATAGGGGGTGATTGATGGGTAATTAGTGGGTGTTTAGAGGAGAGAATAGATGTAAACGCTGCGCTTGGGTGGTGATCTGATGTCGGATCTGCGGGCGATCTATTGGTGTGGGTGGGTGATCAGATTGCCCGCAAGGGGCAGGTTAGGGGCTGATTGTTGGGTGGCAGTGACGGGGTGATTGATGGGTGATAGGTGATTGGCAGGTGATTGACAGGTGGTCAGTGGGTTATTACAGGGAAGGACAGATGTAATTAATGCACTGGCGAATTGATAAGGGGGGGGTCTGAGGGCAATCTGAGCGTGTGGGCGGGTGATTGGGTGCCCGCAAGGGGCAGATTAGGGTCTGATCTGATAGGTAACAGTGACAGGTGGTGATAGGGGGTGATTGATGGGTGATTGATGGGTAATTAGTGGGTGTTTAGAGAAGATAACAGATGTAAACAATACATTTGGGAGGTAATCTGACGGCGGGTTTGCGGGCGATCTAATGGTGTGGGTGGGTGATCAGATTGCCCGCAAGGGGCAGGTTAGGGGCTGATTGATGGGTGGCAGTGACAGGGGGTGATTGATGGGTGATAGGTGATTGGCAGGTGATTGACAGGTGATCAGTGGGTTATTACAGGGAAGAACAGATGTAATTAATGCACTGGTGAATTGATAAGGGGGGGTCAGAGGGCAATCTGAGCGTGTGGGCGGGTGATTGGGTGCCCGCAAGGGGCAGATTAGGGTCTGATCTGATAGGTAAAAGTGACAGGTGGTGATAGGGGGTGATTGATGGGTGATTGATGGGTAATTAGTGTGTGTTTAGAGGAGAGAATAGATGTAAACAATGGATTTGGGAGGTGATCTGATGTCGGATCTGCGGGCGATCTATTGGTGTGGGGGGGTGATCAGATTGCCCGCAAGGGGCAGGTTAGGGGCTGGCTGATGGGTGGCAGTGACAGGGGGTGATTGACGGGTGATTGATGGGTGATTGACGGGTGATTGATGGGTGATTGACAGGTGATTGACAGGTGATCAGGGGGATAGATGCATACAGTAAACAGGGGGGGTGGTCTGGGGGGGGGGTCTGGGGAGAATCTGAGGGGTGGGGGGTGATCAGGAGGGGGCAGGGAGCAGGGTGGGGGATAAAAAAAAAAATAGCGTTGACAGATAGTGACAGGGAGTGATTGATGGGTGATTAGGGGGGTGATTGGGTGCAAACAGGGGTCTGGGGGGTGGGCAGGGGGGGGTCTGATGGGTGCTGTGGGCGATCTGGGGCAGGGGGGGGGGGGAAATCAGTGTGCTTGGTGCAGACTAGGGTGGCTGCAGCCTGCCCTGGTGGTCCCTCGGACACTGGGACCACCAGGGCAGGAGGCAGCCTGTATAATACACTTTGTAAACATTACAAAGTGTATTATACACTTTGTATGCGGCGATCGCGGGGTTAACATCCCGCCGGCGCTTCCGTATGGCCGGCGGGATGTTGCGGCGGGTGAGCGGCGCCAGGTGGAGGCGGAGGATCGCGTCACTGATGACGCGATCGCTCCGCCCATGCCCCTACAAGGACCGCCGCCAATTGTCAATACGGCGGTCCTTGCGGGGTGCACTTCCCGGCCGCCAATTGTACATACGGCGGTCGGGAAGTGGTTAAGAGACGTTGAGGAAGGTATGTGTGACTTGAGAAATAAGAGTAGTTCATGAGTAGAGAGAAGAGAGGATGGTAGGAGAGAAGGAGCAATGTAAATGTTATTGCTGGCAGCGAGAGGGGTGAGTGATGTAGGTATTTTAAGTAGTGGGGCTGACAGGATAATGGCTGTAAAAGGATATTAAACATTTTGCAAGTTGGTGTGTGTATAATTAGGGAAGATAAGTGTCAGAGTTAAGGATTGCAGGGTAGGTTGTGTGATTTTATCAGGTGTATGTGGATGGTTGAAATTAGGGTAGTTCAGGGATTGATAAACATGAGCTGATGGTGGAAGTCAGGGAAACCAAAGAGAAGAGATCATACCAGTGTTAGATCAGCAGATGAGCAGCCATGGAGAGTTTTGTTCTCATCTGTTCTCTTCTGGTTTAATTCTGGGCTAATTCTGGGTGTCTTATACACCCTTAAAGATATGCCCTTTGAGATCTACTAATATAGGCCCTAACTGAGTTTGAAGTTAATAGGCAGACTGTTATCAGGTGAGAATTGGCTGGCCAATTTGTCTCACAGGGGCAGGGCTAAGCAAGCATATGCAAAGGCTCTATTGAATAGGTAAGAGGTAGCAGGAAATGGCCTAAGTTAATTATGCATACCATTTGAGAAAAAGAAATTAGCAATGCAGGATTCAGAGCGCAGATCAATCAATCAGAAAATATTGCATAGAGTCAAATGCAAACCATTTGCATAACATGCATAGATTTTAAAAAATAGTAACCTAAGAATTTGGGTGCTTAACTAACCAAATTCTCACTAACTTACCTCCCCCCCCCACTCCTAACACTAAACCTTCCTCCTGCCTACCTGACACTGACCTGCCAACTACGTATATATAAAGCTAATCCCCCTTACCTAGCCAAACCCCTGGCACTCACTTACTTACCCCATGCCCCCGAAGAAATGGAGGGCAGTGCTAACAGCATCCCGAGCACTACCACCGCTCAGGAGTGCAGCAACTGCACCCTGTAGGGATGGGGAAGCAGAGAACCACAGATAGCTCACCCCCAGGCTTGGCCACCACCCAGGGGGGGGGGGGGGCATCCACGTCCCCCCCTCCAAAGGAAAGATTTCCTACCTCGTAGTAAATTGCAACCAGCTCCAGTAGCTGAGTGCTCAGTACTGCAGTGTCACTTATCGGAACAGGCAGAGCTGAATGGACATTGGCTATAGTATTACAGCACTTCCCCTATCACCCAGAGTTTGATTATACAAGCTGGACTCTGGCACTTATATCCTTGCTGCAAGTTGGGATTCAACTCACACTCCATTGCGTATATTTCCATTTCAAGCAGGAATTTTTATATATACCCGATATCTGGCACACCACACCCTTGCTGGTGCTGCCATCCACACTAAGTACATTGTGAGCTATGGCAGCGCCCAAATTACCAGGCTCACCATGCACCCAAACTAGCTTTTTTTTTGGTAAAACATGTCTTTCTGATCTTGATCTGAGACTGCATCTCCTAGTGAGGTGGAGTTGTTTCATGTGTGACAACTATGTCTGTGGGACAGCACATTAATGCTGAGGTTAAAGATGAGTGTGACTTGATTCATAGAAAAGAAGACAGTGAGGGCACCTCTCCTTAAAAGACCTTTATTGTGTTTCGGATCAATACAGGTACAGCCCAGGGAGGTGGGGGTAGGGGAGGTTGGGTACGTTGGTGTAGTTTTGGCCTGACAGCTGTTTCACAACGAGGTGTGGCTTCTTCAGAGGCAGTAGAGCCATGAGTGTGACTTGACCCGTAAAGAAAAAGCATCTCTGGAAATTCCATTCCATTATGCCTAGGTGACAATCTCAAGGTCTGCCTGCCAGGAGCACTGTAGAGGCGTGACTTAATCTCTGGCTTGTATACGACATATAGAATAGGGGAGAATATATTTGCAAAGTAATGTGTTTTGTTTACTCTTGTGGTGATGTTTGGTTCCACTTCAACCCTTATTATGTTATATTATTACAGTGCTAATGAGAGCTAAAGCCTCATACTGCAGCCTAACAATAGGGGCCGTATTTATGAACGATGTATTTTGTAAATATCTATAAACTATGAAATTAAGAATGATTTACTCATATAAGGGGAGTTGCTTCTCTTGGGTGATTGCTCACATTTAGTGCGAAAATTAGTTGCTGTTTAGCTGTAATATCAATAGAGTGTGTAAAAGGAATTTTAATTAACTACAGCTTCTCTGGCAGGATATCCTGTCGTTTGATCCCGATGCATTGCATCATGAATAATTTTCTTTTGATTGAAGTTCAGAGTGTAGTGTGTGTCCCCCTCTAGTATGTAATGACTCAGCAATCAAATTTTTCCAGACATCCCAGGAATCACTGTTACTGCTGATTCAGCCAAAGTCTACAATGATAACCTCTTTACAAAGACAGTTCTTTGTTTCAGGTTTGTGTGTTTACCAGTGTGGTCTTCCACTGTGAGGCAGTTTCGTTTAAAGTATGATTTCCCTCCTGTTGTAGGATGGCAGTATAGGAGTGAGCTACAGCTATGTACACACTTTAGATTTTCCTCAGCAGAAACTGTTGTTCATAATTGTTTCACCCAGCAATCTAAAGAGTGTAAAGGTGTCTCCTCATGTCAATGACCTCTTCTGTGGTGTTCCACAGTTTATCTCTCCTCTAGTGCTGTCTTGTGTGTACCTCCTTCTAATGTGTTGATCGTCACATGAAACTGTCAAAGAGTAATATGTTATATGAGCGGGCTATTTAAAGCGGACCCAAACCACATTTTTTTTAATTCAAAATATTTAGTTGCACCACTCTGACACATACAAAGATAAATAAACAGACCTTTAAGCCTATGAGCATTTCAGTGCATGCTTTTCACCAGTGGCGGCTCCAGCTTCAGATTTTTTGGGGGGCTCAAAGGGGGCACGAGGGCTGGCAGGCCGGGCTCGGGGGGGAGGGGAATTCGCGCGCTGCGGCGAAAAATTGGGCGTGGTCATGATGTCATGTGGGCGGGGCTAACTGTAATGTAGTTGTACCAGCTAACGTAGTTACATGGGAAAAAAAATGAAGTAAACGCACATAATGACAGATAGCCTTTTACCAGTAAATGCACATAAGAATCAGCTTTTCAGCAGTTAATGCACGTAATGACAGACTGCGTTTCTGCAGTAAATGCACATAAGAGCCTGCTTTTCACCAGTTAATGCATGTAATGACAGATGGTTTCCCCATTAAATGCACATAAGAGACAGCTTTTCACCAGTTAATGCACATAATGACAGACTGCGTTTCTGCAGTAAATGCACATAAGAGCCTGCTTTTCACCAGTTAATGCATGTAATGACAGACAGTTTCCCCATTAAATGCACATAAGAGACAGCTTTTCACCAGTTAATTCACATAATGATAGACTGCGTTTCCGCAGTAAATGCACATAAGGGACAGCTTTTCACCAGTTAATGCACATAATGACAGACTGCGTTTCCGCAGTAAATGCACATAAGGGACAACTTTTCACCAGTTCATGCACATAATGACAGACAGCATTTCCCCAGTAAATGCACATAAGAGACAGCTTTTCACCAGTTAATGCACATGACAGACAGCCTTTCACCAGTTAATGCCCATAAGAGACAGCTTTTCACCAGTAAATGCACATAAGAGACAGCTTTTCACCAGCTAACGCACGTAATAACAGACAGCCTTTCACCAGTAAATGCACATAAGAGACAGCTTTTCACCAGTAAATGCACGTAATGACAGACAGCTTTTCACCAGTAAATGCATGTAATAACAGACAGCATTTCCCCATTAAATGCACATAAGAGACAGCTTTTCACCAGTAAATGCACGTAATGACAGACAGCGTTTCTGCATTAAATGCACATAAGAGACAGCTTTTCACCAGTAAATGCACGTGACAGACAGCATTTCCCCAGTAATTGCATGTAATGAGAGACAGCATTTCACCAGTTAATGCACATAATGACAGACAGCCAGTGTCCCCAGGTGTATAGATGTCCCCAGTATATGTAGTCAGGCTAGTGATGGTGGACTGGGGGCCCCAGGGCACCTCAGGCCTGGCTAGTGGTGGGCTGGAGGCCTCAGGCCTGGCTGGTGGTGGTGGGCTGGGACCCCCAGGGCAGCTCAGGCCTAGCTGGTGGTGGGCTGAAGGCCTCAGGCCTTGGTGGTGGTGGTAGGTTGGGGGCCCCAGGGCAGCTAAGGCATGGCTGGTGGTGGGCTGGGGGCCGCAGCACAGCTCAGGCCTGGGTGGTGGGTGTTCTGAGGCCCCCCAGGGGGGTGCTCAGAGTCAGGCCTGGTGGTTGGTGGTGGTGCCTGCTGAGCTGCCCTAGGCCTGGGTGGCTGCCTGGTGCACAGTTGCAAAAAAACAATTTAGCAGTTGGCTGGCTGGAGTAAACAGGACAGGACACCCTGACCCACCACACCCACCTTGTCGGAGTTTCGACTCCTGAGTCCTGCTGGCTGTCTAGCTGACTGACTGGCTCGGCTCCAGAGTCCAGCCTTCAGTCCTGTGCGCTGTCCGTGGGTGCCTGGGTCACTCACTGCCACTGGATGTGACTGAGTGTTACTGACTAGAAGTCAGTGACTCTGCACCCAGTAGGTGGTAAGGTGCCCCCCCCAGTACAGGTAGTAGGGTGTCCCCAGGTGGTGGTTGGGTGGGTAGGTAGGTAGCAGTGTGTGGGGTTTAGGTAGGTGTGTAGCAGTGTATTAGGTAGGTAGATAGCACTGTGTGGGTAGGTAGGTAGCAGTTGTTTTTTTTTAGGTAGGTAGATAGCAATGTGTGGGTTAAAGTAGATAAGTAGGAGCTTGTGGGGTTTTAGGTAGGCAGGTAGGTAAGTGTGCGGATAGGTAGGTAGGTAGCAGTGTTTGGGTGGGTGGTTATTTGGGTAGCTAGGTAAAGTTTAGGTAGCAGTGGGTGGTTAGGTAGGTTGGTAAGGTTTAGGTAGGTAGGTAGGTAGGCAGGCAGCAGTGGGTGGTTTCTGGTAGGTAGAGAGGATAGGTAGGTAGCAGTAAGTGGTTATGTAGGTAGCAGTAAGTGGTTATGTAGGTAGGTAGTGTTTCTCTCCCCAATCCTCCTCCCATCAGACCTGCAGATCAGCGCGGCGAGCAGGGACAGAGACCTCAGATCAGCGTGGGACCCGGCTGACAGAGCGGCACACAGTGAGCAGCCGCGCGAGTCAGTTCATATGCAGGAGGTGACGAGTGACGTCACTTCCGCATTATGACGTAGTCGGGTCCCACGCTGTCTGTAGTTCTGCTTGTTCCGCTCGCCGCGCTGATCTGCAGGTCTGATGAGAGGGAGGGGAACATGGGGGGCAGGCGGCAGCCCAACCCGAGCACCCTGCAGGGGTTGAGGCCACAGGCGAGCCAAGCAAAGCGGCAGGGGCAGCAGCGACTGGGGGGGCTTTCATAGGGGCTTACAGTTTGGCAGCTGGGGCTTCAGCCCCGGCAAGCCCCAGTGTAGCGCCGCCACTGCTTTTCACCCTTCCCTTTTCATAACTAGGGTTATACTGGGGGCAGCCATTAGCAATTCCTCCTTTGCCAAACACCACCTACTCTACCAGTTTGCCGGATTCTGTCCCGGCAATATGAAAGGAAGGGAGGGGTTCCTCCAATAAATGTAAAATATTTTATATTTGTCATCATGCAGCTGAAAAAAGACTGCTATTTATTATTATAATTATTATAATTATTATTATAATTTAGAAAATAGATTTTATTTCTGAAATCTTGTATTTTTAATTTGGGTCCACTTTAATGTATCCTCTCTGCCCATTCCTTCATGTATGTTCCATCAAATTATGGCAGGTATTGAGCCTGTGCTACAAGTTGAAATGCCACCATAGATAACTGGGAAGTAGTGGCACTGCAGTGCTCTGAAGATCCTGCTTATAGGACCCAATATACTTAGACACAGATGCACACACACTCACACACATACCTTACTTCCACTCAGCAGCCACCATGAGTGTTCCTTTTTAAGGGTTGCCACCATGACTCTTCCTTTTTTAAGAATTGTATTAAAGAGAACCCGAGGTGTGTTTAAAGAATGTTATCTGCATACAGAGGCTGGATCTGCCTATACAGCCCAGACTCTGTTGCTATCCTAAACCCCACTAAGGTCCCCCTGCACTCTGCAATCCCTCATAAATCACAGCCGTGCTGTGAGGCTGTGTTTACATCTGTAGTGTCAGTCTCAGCTGCTCCCCGCCTCCTGCATAGCTCCGGTCCCTGCCCCCGTCCCTTCCCTCCAATCAGCAGAGAGGGAAGGGATGCAGGCGGGGACTGGAGTTCTGCAGGAGGCGGGGAGAGCAGCAGACTGACACTATAGAGATAAACACAGCCAGCTCTGACAAGCTGTTTGTCAGCAGCGTGGCTGTGATTTATGAGGGATTGCAGAGTGCAGGGGGACCTTAGGGGGGTTTGGGATAGCAACAGAGGCTGGGCTGTATAGGCAGATCCAGCCTCTGTATGCAGATAATATTCTTCAAACCCACCTCGGGTTCTCTTTAAGGTCCCACGGGAGATTTAACAGAGATAGGAGAAAAGATAAACAGTACAGGAACAAATATTCATAAGATTATCCTAGATAAAATCTGAATGTATTTCTTCCCTATAGAGTTTCCTCTATTCACAGGAACCAGAGTCTCTCATTAGCAAAATACAGGCAGAAGTTCCCTGCGACACCTGTGGTTATTCTGTTCTGTCAGTGGAAGTCCAAGAGGTCCACAGTAGGACCTATTTCAAACCAGCTTGAATTTAATTATCCATTCTCTGTCTTGACTTGCCCCTTACATGGACACAAAGTTTTCACAAATGAATTATAATCTCATTATTAGCTGTAGGGATAACAGTTGTGCCTGGATGAGTAAATCTGTGAATGCATTTGTTTGAACATTTGCATGTGAGAGTGCGAAGGGTTAATTGATTTTTGCTGTTTCTAGCCACACCCCCTTCAGCACCTCCCTTTCCCTAATAATTTATTTAATGTCCTAACTAGAGGCGATGTGCCTGGATATATGTATGTTTATTCTTATCATTGACCCCTGTGGCTAGGGTCCAATTCGGTGCACTCCCCCCTTCCCCTGTATGTTTGTCAGCATGCAGACAGCTTATGCTGGTGTATGCGCATGGTGCACATGGACACATAACATTAGCTCCCTTGTGCGATTGGTAAGATGCACTGTCTTTCCTAGGAGAGGAAGTTAGGATGTGTGCTCCTAATCCATTGATAGGTTTGATGCAATGAATGTGTTTGCATGTCTGCACTATGCATGTTACAGGGCCAGAGTTAGGACACCTATGTTTACCTGGGTACTTCTACGCAGTATAGGTGACTAAGCATAAGAATGCATTGTTCTGTGAACTAAAACCCTGGCTTTTAATTTAGCTGTAGGGATAACAGTTGTGCCTGGATGAGAATATCTGTGAATGCAATTGTTTGAACATTTGCATGTGAGTGTGCGAAGGGTTAATTGATTTTTGCTGTTTCTAGCCACACCCCCTTCAGCATCTCCCTTTCCCTAATAATTTATTTAATGTCCTAACTAGAGGCGATGTGCCTGGATATATGTATGTTTATTCTTATCATTGACCCCTGTGGCTAGGGTCCAATTCGGTGCACTCCCCCCTTCCCCTGTATGTTTGTCAGCATGCAGACAGCTTATGCTGGTGTATGCACATGGTGCACATGGACACATAACATTAGCTCCCTTGTGCGATTGGTAAGATGCACTGTCTTTCCCAGGAGAGGAAGTTAGGATGTGTGCTCCTAATCCATTGATAGGTTTGATGCAATGAATGTGTTTGCATGTCTGCACTATGCATGTTACAGGGCCAGAGTTAGGACACCTATGTTTACCTGGGTACTTCTACGCAGTATAGGTGACTAAGCATAAGAATGCATTCTTCTGTGAACTAAAACCCTGGCTTTTAATTTAGCTGTAGGGATAACAGTTGTGCCTGGATGAGTAAATCTGTGAATGCAGTTGTTTGAACATTTGCATGTGAGTGTGCGAAGGGTTAATTGATTTTTGCTGTTTCTAGCCACACCCCCTTCAGCACCTCCCTTTCCCTAATAATTTATTTAATGTCCTAACTAGAGGCGATGTGCCTGGATATATGTATGTTTATTCTTATCATTGACCCCTGTGGCTAGGGTCCAATTCGGTGCACTCCCCCCTTCCCCTGTATGTTTGTCAGCATGCAGACAGCTTATGCTGGTGTATGCGCATGGTGCACATGGACACATAACATTAGCTCCCTTGTGCGATTGGTAAGATGCACTGTCTTTCCCAGGAGAGGAAGTTAGGATGTGTGCTCCTAATCCATTGATAGGTTTGATGCAATGAATGTGTTTGCATGTCTGCACTATGCATGTTACAGGGCCAGAGTTAGGACACCTATGTTTACCTGGGTACTTCTACGCAGTATAGGTGACTAAGCATAAGAATGCATTCTTCTGTGAACTAAAACCCTGGCTTTTAATTTAGCTGTAGGGATAACAGTTGTGCCTGGATGAGTAAATCTGTGAATGCAGTTGTTTGAACATTTGCATGTGAGTGTGCGAAGGGTTAATTGATTTTTGCTGTTTCTAGCCACACCCCCTTCAGCACCTCCCTTTCCCTAATAATTTATTTAATGTCCTAACTAGAGGCGATGTGCCTGGATATATGTATGTTTATTCTTATCATTGACCCCTGTGGCTAGGGTCCAATTCGGTGCACTCCCCCCTTCCCCTGTATGTTTGTCAGCATGCAGACAGCTTATGCTGGTGTATGCGCATGGTGCACATGGACACATAACATTAGCTCCCTTGTGCGATTGGTAAGATGCACTGTCTTTCCCAGGAGAGGAAGTCAGGATGTGTGCTCCTAATCCATTGATAGGTTTGATGCAATGAATGTGTTTGCATGTCTGCACTATGCATGTTACAGGGCCAGAGTTAGGACACCTATGTTTACCTTGGTACTTCTACGCAGTATAGGTGACTAAGCATAAGAATGCATTCTTCTGTGAACTAAAACCCTGGCTTTTAATTTAGCTGTAGGGATAACAGTTGTGCCTGGATGAGTAAATCTGTGAATGCAATTGTTTGAACATTTGCATGTGAGTGTGCGAAGCGTTAATTGATTTTTCCAATCAGCAGAGAGGGAAGGGATGCAGGCGGGGACTGGAGTTCTGCAGGAGGCGGGGAGAGCAGCAGACTGACACTATAGAGATAAACACAGCCAGCTCTGACAAGCTGTTTGTCAGCAGCGTGGCTGTGATTTATGAGGGATTGCAGAGTGCAGGGGGACCTTAGGGGGGTTTGGGATAGCAACAGAGGCTGGGCTGTATAGGCAGATCCAGCCTCTGTATGCAGATAATATTCTTCAAACCCACCTCGGGTTCTCTTTAAGGTCCCACGGGAGATTTAACAGAGATAGGAGAAAAGATAAACAGTACAGGAACAAATATTCATAAGATTATCCTAGATAAAATCTGAATGTATTTCTTCCCTATAGAGTTTCCTCTATTCACAGGAACCAGAGTCTCTCATTAGCAAAATACAGGCAGAAGTTCCCTGCGACACCTGTGGTTATTCTGTTCTGTCAGTGGAAGTCCAAGAGGTCCACAGTAGGACCTATTTCAAACCAGCTTGAATTTAATTATCCATACTCTGTCTTGACTTGCCCCTTACATGGACACAAAGTTTTCACAAATGAATTATAATCTCATTATAATACATGGAGGTTTCAATCTCTCCTATCATGTAACTGAAAAAAAGAACTTCTTACTTTAGCAGAGAGGTGAACAAGTTGTGCAGTATAGTTCAGAGAAACAGAATGCAGAAAAACACTATAATAATCTCTGTCTCTATCTGCTTCCTTTCAGAGAACACCAAAATGGCAGTTCATGTGGCTCAGTTAGCTGTTGGTGAACCCTGTTTTAAACTCCATAAAAGACACTTCCTGCCACCAGCCCAGCTGCCCATCAAAATATGGCACCTTCTGTTTAAGAGCCCAAAAGATACACTGACCTTCAATGCCAGCACCACTATAATGTGTGTCTAAGAAAGTTACTGTTTTTATGCTTCTGCATGCATAGCAGTCTGCTTCCAGCACCCCCCACCTCTCCCAAAAAACATATTTCACTCTCAGCTATCATATTTATAATATACTATACTTATTTCTATGTATGGTCAATGAGATTCATATATTTTCAAGTTAATGCTAATTTGTATGCTGTTATGCACCTTGAAAATGACTGATCAGATGCCACATCAGCATTTGGTCAGTCTGTTTTCAAGCATTAAGTTAGCTTAAAAAATTTGCATCAACTCAAAATGATTTGCATCTCATTGATCACCCCTATCTATTCTAATCTTGTTATTTACAGTATACAGGATCTTCTCAAAAAATTAGCATATTGTAATAAAGTTCATTATTTTCTGTAATGTACTGATAAACATTAGACTTTCATATATTTTAGATTCAAATACACACAACTGAAGTAGTTCAAGCCTTTCATTGTTTTAATATTGATGATTTTGGCATACAGCTCATGAAAACCCAAAATTCCTATCTCAAAAAATTAGCATATTTCATCCGACCAATAAAAGAAAAGTGTTTTTAAAACAAAAAAAGTCAACCTTCAAATAATTAGAAGCAGTAAAGTGTTGTACCGTGTTAGCCATGAGTAAAAGCAAGAAGTTTTGAATCAGGATGATACCATTTATTGGCTAACTTAGAGATGGATAAACAGTGAGCTTTCGACTTATAAAAAGCCTTCTTCGGACTGGTTCCTGACCAGAACTGAAAAACACAGCTTATATACACTGACATACAGAGGAGAAACATTCTTTAGCAAACATAAATGTAATTAGATGCCTTAACTGTTACTGAGGAGGCTTTCCCAGGCATCCTATCTAAATTGATAAGATCAATAGAATCCTCAACATGACATGAAGCAGGCTCTGGTGATGGGGAGACATCGTAAATTCCTAATTCAAATGGTAACTGGCCTGGTTACATGCACCATTAATTCTAAGCTTAAGAGAACTGTGGCATTTAAAGCCAGCACCTGAAAGCAAATAAAATGAATAGTGACAGTGAATTCCATCTTACACAGCATATGACACAAAAATGAATGAAAAGATAGAAAAATTAAAAGAACTGTGGCATTTAAAACCCATCGTACCAGCACAAGAAGTTGGAGTCCTTGTTTAAACCATCTTGTACAGTTTTGAACCAATGTATAAACTTAGTTTCTTGTGTTAGTCTCATGTTTCCCGATTTGAAGCCACCCATTAATACAGTGACGCGAAAATCGCTTAAACTGTGTCCAGGTAAACAAAAGTGTGTTGGTATTGGGAGATCAGTATAATTTGTAATATCCTTTTTCCTGCTGTTAATAGTGGATCTGTGGTGTGTCATGCGATCCCGCAGTGGTTGACATTTTTCTCCCACATAAATTCCTTTGGGGCATTTTGCACACATGATCAGGTATACCACATTAGATGAGTCGCAGGAAAAGGTGCCTTGTACTTTGTATTCCTGTTGTGTACCCGGTATTAGTATCCTGTCAGTGGAATGGATGTATTCACAGGTCCCACATGTTTTCCCTCGGCAGGGGAATGTTCCATTCTGTTCTTGCCTATTTAAGGCACTCCTCACTATCATCTGCTTAAGATTGGGTGGCTATCGGAACGCAAGGAGGGGAGGTTCAGGGAATATCTTTTTCAGTCTCTGATCCTTGTGTAGAACAGGATGAAGTTCTTTTGCAATCTTTCTTAAGATTTCCAAGCGTGGGTTGTAGGTTACTACCAGTGGGACACGGCTCTCTTCCTGGCTCTGCTTGTACTCCAGGAGCTGAGTCCTAGGGATGTTGTTAGCTTTCCTGATTTGGGTCTCAGCCATTAGAGGATTGTATCCCTGTTTTATGAAATTCTTCTTCAGGTAACCCAGGTGTTTGTCTTTGTCATCCTTGTCAGAACAGATCCGATTGCATCTTATTGCCTGGCTGTAAATTATGGAATTCTTTATATGTTTGGGGTGGAAACTGTCATACCTGAGGTATGTGGGACGATCCGTCGGTTTGCGGTACATGGATGTTTGTAAGCTGTTCTCTCTGATGTATATGGTGGTGTCAAGAAAGTTAATCTCCTTGTGAGAGTAGCTCAATTTCAGTTTGATTGTGGGATGGAAAGCATTGAAGTTCCTGTGAAATTGGACAAGATCCTCCTCACTTGCAGACCAGATGATCAAGATGTCGTCGATAAAACGGAAGTAGGCCATGGGTTTTATATGACAAGTATTCAGGTATTCTTCTTCAATCTTTGCCATGAAGAGATTTGCGTACTGCGGTGCAAACCGTGAGCCCATTGCCACTCCCATTTGCTGCAAATAGAGGTCCTCCCCAAAAGTGAAATAATTGTGTGTGAGAACGAATCTCATTAGTCCAGCAATTGAGTTTATAGGTGTGCCCAAACCTTGAAGATATTTGCGACAGGCCGCAATTCCATCATTGTGGGGAATGTTGGTGTACAGAGACTCTACATCCATAGTGGCAAGAATGGTGCCTTCAGGCACTGGGCCAATGGCTGCCAGTTGGTTCAGGAGGTGTGTAGTATCCTGTATGTAGCTGGATCTTTTACAGACTAGAGGCTTCAAAATGTTTTCCAACCACCCTGAGATATTCTCTGTGAGAGTTCCATTCCCTGAGATTATGGGCCTGCCTGGGTTCCCCTCTTTGTGGACTTTGGGAAGCATGTAAAAGCAGGCGGTTCTCGGCTTTTCCGGGATAAGAGTCTGTACATGAAGCCTGGTGTTTACGGGCAATTTCTTTACCATCCTATTGAGTGCCATCCTGTACCTTTTTGTTGGGTCCTCCTGTAATTTGGCATAGTGCATGGTGTTAGACAACTGTCTTTGTGCCTCCTGGATATAGTCACCGGTGTTCATGATGACTATGGCACCCCCTTTATCCGCTGGCTTAATAATAATGTCCTTATTCTCCTTAAGGGATGTGATAGCTTGTTGCTCTTGCAATGTTATGTTATGAGCCAGTGTTTTTCTTTTATTCAGAACCCTGTCAGAGATTTGGCGTCTAAATTTGTTGATGTATTTGTCCAGGGTAGGATTTTTTCCAGCTGCAGGGGTCCATCCGCGTTTTTTTGTGGATCTGGTGTGTGTTGGCTCATTATCAGTAGTGTTGCAAGATTCCTTGTCATAGTAGTGTTCCTTGAGACGTAGCTTCCTGAAAAATTGTTCCATATCACCACAGAGTGCAATCTTGTCTATGGGCTTTGCAGGGCAAAATGACAGGCCTTTGGACAGTACTGCCATTTCAGCTTCAGTGGCCTGATAAGAGGAAAGGTTAATGACACCTGTGGGTTGCTCTTTCTCTGCTGCTGCGGTATCCAAGTGTCCACTCTTTATTTTGAGTCTCTGAAGTTTTTTCTTCTTGTTATTAATTAAGATCCTCTGCAATTTCCTATAAAAGGTCTGTAGCTGTTCCCATGCTCCTGTGGGGTCATCAGTTAAAGATGATTTCAGACTTTGTATATGGTCCTTCACAATCCTCTTCAGGTTATAGCAGATTTTTATTAGGTTGTTTCGTACTCTCTCCGAGCTCCTCCTGCAGATTTGTTCTGCAAACCTGCTATTGTATGTATGCAGGGTGGGATTCTGTATCCTCAGTCCTTGTGGTATAAGGTTCTCCTTTTTGCATGTAGTCAAGAAAAAGATGTCGCTGTCCAGCTGTGCAAGTTTCTTTAGGTCTTTTTTCAGTTCCAGGAATGTGCGGTACATTGCGGTATCTTTCAGCATAGTAGAAGCAGTAAAGTGTTGTACCGTGTTAGCCATGAGTAAAAGCAAGAAGTTTTGAATCAGGATGATACCATTTATTGGCTAACTTAGAGATGGATAAACAGTGAGCTTTCGACTTATAAAAAGCCTTCGTCGGACTGGTTCCTGACCAGAACTGAAAAACACAGCTTATATACACTGACATACAGAGGAGAAACATTCTTTAGCAAACATAAATGCAAGGACTGAGGATACAGAATCCCACCCTGCATACATACAATAGCAGGTTTGCAGAACAAATCTGCAGGAGGAGCTCGGAGAGAGTACGAAACAACCTAATAAAAATCTGCTATAACCTGAAGAGGATTGTGAAGGACCATATACAAAGTCTGAAATCATCTTTAACTGATGACCCCACAGGAGCATGGGAACAGCTACAGACCTTTTATAGGAAATTGCAGAGGATCTTAATTAAAAACAAGAAGAAAAAACTTCAGAGACTCAAAATAAAGAGTGGACACTTGGATACCGCAGCAGCAGAGAAAGAGCAACCCACAGGTGTCATTAACCTTTCCTCTTATCAGGCCACTGAAGCTGAAATGGCAGTACTGTCCAAAGGCCTGTCATTTTGCCCTGCAAAGCCCATAGACAAGATTGCACTCTGTGGTGATATGGAACAATTCTTCAGGAAGCTACGTCTCAAGGAACACTACTATGACAAGGAATCTTGCAACACTACTGATAATGAGCCAACACACACCAGATCCACAAAAAAACGCGGATGGACCCCTGCAGCTGGAAAAAATCCTACCCCGGACAAATACATCAACAAATTTAGACGCCAAATCTCTGACAGGGTTCTGAATAAAAGAAAAACACTGGCTCATAACATAACATTGCAAGAGCAACAAGCTATCACATCCCTTAAGGAGAATAAGGACATTATTATTAAGCCAGCGGATAAAGGGGGTGCCATAGTCATCATGAACACCGGTGACTATATTCAGGAGGCACAAAGACAGTTGTCTAACACCATGCACTATGGCAAATTACAGGAGGACCCAACAAAAAGGTACAGGATGGCACTCAATAGGATGGTAAAGAAACACCAGGCTTCATGTACAGACTCTTATCCCGGAAAAGCCGAGAACCGCCTGCTTTTACATGCTTCCCAAAGTCCACAAAGAGGGGAACCCAGGCAGGCCCATAATCTCAGGGAATGGAACTCTCACAGAGAATATCTCAGGGTGGTTGGAAAACATTTTGAAGCCTCTAGTCTGTAAAAGACCCAGCTACATACAGGATACTACACACCTCCTGAACCAACTGGCAGCCATTGGCCCAGTGCCTGAAGGCACCATTCTTGCCACTATGGATGTAGAGTCTCTGTACACCAACATTCCCCACAATGATGGAATTGCGGCCTGTCGCAAATATCTTCAAGGTTTGGGCACACCTATAAACTCAATTGCTGGACTAATGAGATTCGTTCTCACACACAATTATTTCACTTTTGGGGAGGACCTCTATTTGCAGCAAATGGGAGTGGCAATGGGCTCACGGTTTGCACCGCAGTACGCAAATCTCTTCATGGCAAAGATTGAAGAAGAATACCTGAATACTTGTCATATAAAACCCATGGCCTACTTCCGTTTTATCGACGACATCTTGATCATCTGGTCTGCAAGTGAGGAGGATCTTGTCCAATTTCACAGGAACTTCAATGCTTTCCATCCCACAATCAAACTGAAATTGAGCTACTCTCACAAGGAGATTAACTTTCTTGACACCACCATATACATCAGAGAGAACAGCTTACAAACGTCCATGTACCGCAAACCGACGGATCGTCCCACATACCTCAGGTATGACAGTTTCCACCCCAAACATATAAAGAATTCCATAATTTACAGCCAGGCAATAAGATGCAATCGGATCTGTTCTGACAAGGATGACAAAGACAAACACCTGGGTTACCTGAAGAAGAATTTCATAAAACAG
Source organism: Hyperolius riggenbachi (assembly GCF_040937935.1). NCBI lineage: Eukaryota > Metazoa > Chordata > Amphibia > Anura > Hyperoliidae > Hyperolius > Hyperolius riggenbachi. The sequence goes on from NC_090646.1 coordinate 183,223,117, forward strand.
GGATACAATCCTCTAATGGCTGAGACCCAAATCAGGAAAGCTAACAACATCCCTAGGACTCAGCTCCTGGAGTACAAGCAGAGCCAGGAAGAGAGCCGTGTCCCACTGGTAGTAACCTACAACCCACGCTTGGAAATCTTAAGAAAGATTGCAAAAGAACTTCATCCTGTTCTACACAAGGATCAGAGACTGAAAAAGATATTCCCTGAACCTCCCCTCCTTGCGTTCCGACAGCCACCCAATCTTAAGCAGATGATAGTGAGGAGTGCCTTAAATAGGCAAGAACAGAATGGAACATTCCCCTGCCGAGGGAAAACATGTGGGACCTGTGAATACATCCATTCCACTGACAGGATACTAATACCGGGTACACAACAGGAATACAAAGTACAAGGCACCTTTTCCTGCGACTCATCTAATGTGGTATACCTGATCATGTGTGCAAAATGCCCCAAAGGAATTTATGTGGGAGAAACATGTCAACCACTGCGGGATCGCATGACACACCACAGATCCACTATTAACAGCAGGAAAAAGGATATTACAAATTATACTGATCTCCCAATACCAACACACTTTTGTTTACCTGGACACAGTTTAAGCGATTTTCGCGTCACTGTATTAATGGGTGGCTTCAAATCGGGAAACATGAGACTAACACAAGAAACTAAGTTTATACATTGGTTCAAAACTGTACAAGATGGTTTAAACAAGGACTCCAACTTCTTGTGCTGGTACGATGGGTTTTAAATGCCACAGTTCTTTTAATTTTTCTATCTTTTCATTCATTTTTGTGTCATATGCTGTGTAAGATGGAATTCACTGTCACTATTCATTTTATTTGCTTTCAGGTGCTGGCTTTAAATGCCACAATTCTCTTAAGCTTAGAATTAATGGTGCATGTAACCAGGCCAGTTACCATTTGAATTAGGAATTTACGATGTCTCCCCATCACCAGAGTCTGCTTCATGTCATGTTGAGGATTCTATTGATCTTATCAATTTAGATAGGATGCCTGGGAAAGCCTCCTCAGTAACAGTTAAGGCATCTAATTACATTTATGTTTGCTAAAGAATGTTTCTCCTCTGTATGTCAGTGTATATAAGCTGTGTTTTTCAGTTCTGGTCAGGAACCAGTCCGACGAAGGCTTTTTATAAGTCAAAAGCTCACTGTTTATCCATCTCTAAGTTAGCCAATAAATGGTATCATCCTGATTCAAAACTTCTTGCTTCAAATAATTAAGTTCAGTTATGCACGCAATACTTGCTCGGGAATCCTTTTGCAGAAATGACTGCTTCAATGCGGCGTGGCATGGAGGTAATCAGCCTGTGGCACTGATCAGGTGTTATGGAGGTCCAGGATGCTTCTATAGCGGCCTTAAGCTCATCCAAAGTGTTGGGTCTTGCGTCTCTCAACTTTCTCTTCACAATACCCCACAGATTCTCTATGGGGTTCAGGTCAGGAGAGTTGGCAGGCCAATTGAGCACAGTAATACCATGGTCAGTAAACCTTTTACCAGTGGTTTTGGCACTGTGAGCAGGTGCCAGGTCGTGCTGAAAAATGAAATCTTCATCTCCATAAAGCGTTTCAGCAGATGGAAGCATGAAGTGCTCCAAAATCTCCTGATAGCTAGCTGCATTGACCCTGCCCTTGATAAAACACAGTGGACCAACACCAGCAGCTGACATGGCACCCCAGACCATCAATGACTGTGGGTACTTGACACTGGACTTCAGGCATTTCGGCATTTCCCTCTCCCCAGTCTTCCTCCAGACTCTGGCACCTTGATTTCCGAATGACATGTAAAAGTTGCTTTCATCCGAAAAAAGTACTTTGGACCACCGAGCAACAGTCCAGTGCTGGTTCTCTGTAGCCTAGGTCAGGCGCTTCTGCCTCTGTTTCTGGTTCAAAAGTGGGTTCATGCTTCCATCTGCTGAAAAGCTTTATGGAGATGAAGATTTTATTTTTCAGCACGACCTGGCACCTGCTCACAGTGCCAAAACCACTGGTAAATGGTTTACTGACCATGGTATTACTGTGCTCAATTGGCCTGCCAACTCTCCTGACCTGAACCCCATAGAGAATCTGTGGGATATTGTGAAGTGAAAGTTGAGAGACGCAAGACCAAACACTCTGGATGAGCTTAAGGCCGATATCGAAGCATCCTGGGCCTCCATAACACCTGATCAGTGCCACAGGCTGATTGCCTCCATGCCACGCCGCATTGAAGCAGTCATTTCTTAAAAAGGATTCCCGACCAAGTATTGAGTGCATAACTGAACATAATTATTTGAAGGTTTTCTTTTTTGTTTTAAAAACACTTTTCTTTTATTGCTCGGGTGAAATATGCTAATTTTTTGAGATAGGAATTTTGGGTTTTCATGAGCTGTATGCCAAAATCATCAATATTAAAACAATAAAAGGCTTGAATTACTTCAGTTGTGTGTATTTGAATCTAAAATATATGAAAGTCTAATGTTTATCAGTACATTACAAAAAAATAATGAACTTTATCACAATATGCTAATTTTTTGAGAAGATCCTGTATATAATAGAAATGATGAAGCTTCCTTTTACCCAATTGCAATTGCACAACTAACAGTTTAAAGGGAACATGAGATGAAGATAAGCTAAAAAATGAAAAAAGATTTTATACATACCTGGGGGTTCCTCCAGCCCCATCCGCATGAATCGCTTCCAAGCCACCGTCCTCCGCTGCCTCTATCGCCGGTACCGGGTCCCATCACTTCCGCCGGACGCGACCAATTTGCCGCATGCGCAGGGGCTCCCTCTGGCTCTTTACGCATGCGCCGATGCAGTACGGAGGGAGCGCACTGTGCTTGCGTGGACTGGCTCGACTGGCTAAAATGACAGGTCCCGGTACTGGCGGACAGAGGCAGCTGAGAAAGGCGGCGTGGGAGCGATCCAAGCTGATGGGGCGGTGGATGCCTGTGAGAAAATGCGGAAGAGCCGCCGCAAGTGCTCAGAGTGAGGCGGCTGATTCCGCGTTTATCATGGCATCTGGAGTGTTTAGGCACGCGTCCACTAGCGGGGCGGAACGCGGAGAAACCCCGCATGCCCAGCAGCGGAATCCGCGTCCGACGCGGCAGTCGGTACACATAGGCCTACTACTGACACAGTGGCTGAGCGCGGGGAAACCGCGGCATGCTCAGTTGGCGGTGCGGCTGGCCCCGCGCTCGAACAGGCTGACACATTGCAAAACATGTCTGGTGTGGCTGGGACTGGTAGTCCACACAGGTTCAGAAGGACGAGCGCGCGGGTTGAAAGGCAGAGCTTATATGACACTCAGAGGAGAGTCAGCTGACCAGGCCGGTCAGCTGACAAATCCATCTGTTCTCATTGGTCCAGCACTTAGGGGAGGCGCTGGGAAGCGCTGGTGTATATATACTGGGTGCTGGCCATTCCTCTGGTGTCTGGCGTTGCGATCACTACGTGGTAGCACTCAGACCTTGTCAGTATCTGTGTTTATTAGACCAGTTTCCAAGGTGTTGATGGCCAAGGATCTCACACCTTAGTCTAGGAAGTCTGTTATTATCTGTATTATATTCTAGATCAGTTTCCAAGGTGTTGACGGCCAAGGAACTCACACCTTAGCTTAGGCATTGTTGATTATTTGTTATGACCTTCTGATTTCCTGACCATTCTTCTGATCTCTGATTTTGTACCTTTGTCATTCTGTCACTATGTTGCCAAAACTCGGCTAGTCTCTGGATTCTGCATCTGCCTCCTGTCTCTGTACTTTATCTGTCCGTGTGTTAACGACCTGGCTTGTCCGACCTCGAGAACTATCTCTCCTGTTAGGAGATAGTTCACAGATCTGTTAGTGACACTTCTCCATTGGTGTCACTCACGTTCTGTCCTTCCCACTCTCTGTCTGACTCCTCCCCGTGGAGAGTCCAGACTACGGAAGGAACCAGTTGCCGAGCAGTATTCCTATCTGCTCTTGCACCTGTCTTCCAGGTGCGGTCCTCAAAGTATTACTGTTGCACCAAAACACTCTTATCACTCAGGTGTCCAGAGGTTAGAGATATATCTGATTATCGGTGATACTGCAGATCATCAATAATCTGGTATATATCTGCATTCTCGGTGATACTGCAGATCACCGGTAATCAGATCCTCTCAGTGTTACACCGATCGTTACAGAACGCCAGACCCAACAAACAAATGGACGCACACACTGACCGTCTGGGCACACTTGCCACTTCGGTGGATAACATCAACCAAGTGCTGGGTAGTCACAAGACGATGATTGACGCCTTGTCCGGTTCTTTACAGACCCTCCAGACGCTGTGAATGAGGTGCGATCCCCTCCTAGCACAGACATACGTATGCCTGTACCTGAGAAATTTTCTGGTCACAGATCTGACTTTCGAAATTTCAGAAGTAGAGTGTTATCATACTTTGAGTTGAGACCTAGATCTTCAGGAACTATGGCCCAAAGGGTCACATTTATTAAGACCTTGTTATCAGGCGATTCCCAAACTTGGGCATACAGTCTACCCGCCGGTGATTTAGCTTTAACCTCGGTAGATGCATTTTTTAAAGCCATGGCGATAATTTACGACGATCCAGACATTGCCTCGACTTCTGAGCGGAAGCTCAAGATGTTACGTCAAGACAAGAGTCCGGTCGAGGATTATGCTGCAGAATTTAGGAGGTGGTCAGTTTCAGCCAGGTGGGACACCTATGCCCTTTTAGATTGTTTTTTATCAGGGTTATCAGATGAGGTCTCAGATTTTATGTTAAGTTAGCCCGAACCTAGAACCATCGATGAGGCCATTTCAGCGGCCATTAGGATTGATCGCAGATTACGCTATCAAAAGCAGACCCGGGGTAGAAACAACATTAAAATGGTGTCCTACGCTGCCCCTCCTGTGACTCCATCTCCTCCCGCCTCACCTCCACCTGAGCCAATGCAGATTGGCCAGTCCAGATTGTCTCAAGTGGAGCGGAGATGCAGGATTTCTGAACAGTTGTGTCTTTATTGTGCAGAGGGGGGGGGGGGTCATAGAGTGCGGAATTGCCCTAAAAAGTCGGGAAACGCTACTGCCTAGGAGTAGTTGGGGGTAATACCCTAGGCGTACGACTCTCACCCCTAGAAGACAAATGGTTACTTCTTCCTTGTACGATTACATGGGAGAATAAATCTGAAGTCTCTGAGGCCTTCGTAGGTTCCGGCTCAGCGCCTAATTTCATGGATTACGAATTTGCAAAGAGATTGGGTATCCCGCTTACCCCGGTAAAACCACCCATCCAGGTTACGGCAGTGGATGACTCCCCCCTGCAACGTAACCATCCTCTGTCTCAGACACCAGAGGTGGAAGTCACTATAGGGGTACTGCATAGGGAAAAATTACAGTTTTTTTGTATTACACATGTCCACCTCCACAGTCATCCTTGGCATGCCATGGCTACACCTTCACTCCCCTCAGTTTAATTGGGCCACGGGTCAGCTAACAAGCTGGTCAGCCCATTGTTTTAATCATTGTTTAGTGAAGGTGACCTTGGGTCAGACCGGGATTCGGGTGGAGGGAGTACCAGAACAATATTCTGAGTTTTCGGATGTATTTTGTCCCAAAGCTGATGATAAGTTACCTCCACATCGCCCTTTCGATTGTCCTTTTGATCTCTGATCGGGTTGTATGCCCCCTAGAGGCCATCTATACAATTTGTCTGGGCCGGAAAAAGTGGCCATGCAGGAATACATCCGTGAAAACTTAGCCAAAGAGTTCATTCGCCCTTCCCGGTCGCCTGCCGGAGCAGGTTTCTTCTTTGTTAAGAAAAAAGACAGAGGCCTTCGGCCATGCATTGATTACCGGGGTCTGAATAAGATTACAGTAAAAAATCGCTATCCATTACTCTTGATAGACGATTTATTCACGCAGGTCACCAACGCTAAGATCTTCTCGAAATTGGATTTGCATACCACCTGGTGCGAATCAGAAAGGGCGATGAATGGAAGACGGCCTTTAACACACCCGATGGGCATTATGAGTACCCGGTGATGCCCTTCGGGTTGTGTAATGCCCCGGCCGTCTTTCAAGAACGAAACAATGAGGTATTCAGGGAGGTGTTGGGTAAATATGTTCTAGTATATCTAGATGATATACTTATTTTCTCAGACAACCTTTCCGAACACAGAACTCACGTCAAGTTTGTGCTGAACAAACTAAGACTGAACATGCTTTACGCCAAATTGGAGAAATGCATTTTTGAGAAAACTTCTGTCACCTTTTTGGGGTACATAATTTCCACCTCGGGTCTTTCTATGGACCCTGCTAAGGTCTCTGCTGTGTTGGAGTGGCCCCAGCCAGTGGGCCTGAAGTCCCTTCAGAGATTTTTGGGATTTGCGAATTACTATAGAAGGTTCATAAAGGGGTACTCCACAGTCATAGCACCCCTTACCAGTCTCACTAAAAAAGGGGCAGATACAAACCACTGGTCCCCTGAGGCTCGAGTTGCTTTCTCCACTTTGAAAGAGTTGTTTTGCTCTGCACCCATTCTGAGACACGTAGACACCTCTTTTCCCTTCATTGTTGAGGTAGACGCCTTAGAGGTTGGAGTAGGGGCTGTGCTGTCTCAGCGCTCTGGGTTGCAGGGCAGATTGCACCCGTGCGCCTATTTCTCTCGTAGGTTTTCACCAGCAGAGAAAAACTACGATATAGGTAACAGGGAACTTCTAGCCATTAAATTGGCCTTTGAAGAGTGGCGTCATTGGCTAGAAGGGGCAGAACATACTATTACGGTTTACACAGATCACAAAAATTTTGAATACATTGAGGAGGCTAAGAGATTGAGCCCCCGTCAGGCTCAATGGTCATTGTTTTTCTTGAGATTTAGGTTAATAATTACGTACACTCCTGGTAGTAAAAACGTTAAGGCAGACGCCCTGTCCAGATGCTTTGAGCCAGAGACAGCACAGCCCTCAGACCCAGAGACTATTATTCCACAGAAAGTTGTGTTGGCAGTCACTGAAACTTGGAAAGACTGGAGGAAAACTTTAAGCCCTTTCCAACAGGATGTTCCTGAGGGAAAGCCTCAGGGGGTTATGTTTGTGCCACTGCCTTTTCGCCTTCAAATATTGCAGATGTTCCACTCGCACAAGAATGCTGGACATCCTGGGGCCTCCAGAACGCAGGACCTAGTCGCTAGGTGTTCTTGGTGGCCTTCATTGGCAACAGACTGCAAGGAGTATGTAAGAGAGTGTGCAGTATGTGCAAAAAGTAAACCCTCCCGCCTGGCACCTGTGGGAACGTTGCAGCCTTTTCCCACCCCAAGTGAACCGTGGACCCACTTGTCCATGGATTTTGTGGGGGAACTTCCGAAGTCTGAGGGCATGTCGGTCATTTGGGTGGTAGTTGACCGTTTCAGTAAAATGGCCCACTTTGTGCCCTTGAAAGGACTCCCCTCGGCCCAGGAACTGGCCGATCTTTTCATCATCCACGTTTTCCGACTACATGGTATTCCGGAAAACATAGTGTCAGATCGGGGAGTCCAATTTATTTCCAGATTTTGGAGGGCATTTTGTCGTCAAATGGGCATGGAACTGTCATTTTCATCGGGCTACTACCCACAGACCAATGGTCAGACTGAGCGAGTGAATCAGTCATTGGAACAATTTTTAAGATGTTATGTTGCGGATGCGCAAAATGATTGAGTCAAGTTCTTGCCATTTGCAGAATTTGCGCACAATAATTTGAAAAGCTCTTCCTCTGGGTTTTCGCCATTTCAGGTGGTTACTGGGAAGTTGCCCAAGTTCTCCCCATTGCCAGTAGCTTCCACTCCGTTTCCAGCTCTGGAGGCATGGCAAATATCATTTAAGGACAATTGGGGGATTGTAAAGAATAATTTGGAAAAAGCTTTTCAAAGTCAGAAAGGTCAAGCTGACAAGAGACGTTCTTTTTTTTTTTTTTTGAAAATATATTTTATTGAACTTTTCAAATATATTTAACATATAAAACATTGCATAACCCAAGTACCTCCCACCCCCCCTTCCCACACAGTCTTCCCACCGCCCCCCCAGATCGACCCTCCTCCCTCCACCCCACATTGTATTCATAATAAATATGGAATATCTCCAATTGGCACTTGAGAAACTTATGGCTGAATCAAATATCAATATCAAAAGTTTTTAACCATTTTTTCCACACCTTATAAAATTTTTTAACAGAGCCACGATTTTCATATACATTTTTATAAATCGGTAAATCGAGATTTACAGAAGATTTAAATTCTGCAATAGAGGGCGCTTCTGGTCTCTTCCATGCAAGAGCAATTGCTCGCCTAGCATAGAAAAGTAGGAGCTTAGCAAGAAATAATTTTTTGTCACTAAGAGTGGTATCCCCAAAGTGGTTGAGTAACATAGCGACAGCTGTGAAAGGGATTTGAGGACCAATCACCTCTGTTAACAGATCATGCACCTGTGACCAGAACTGCTTAATCCACCCACATTCCCAGAAGATATGGAAGAATCCTGCTCCCTCTGCCTTACATCTCCAGCATGCGTCCTCAACATTAAGCCCCATTCGGGAGAGTCTTCGGGGAGTGTAATATACCCTATACAAGTATTTTAATGCACTTAATTTGTGTTTAGCTGCTATTGGAATTTTAAGAAAGTCCACTACTATTCCTTCCCAGTCTTTGAGGGACAGATCTGGAAAGTCTATTGTCCATGCTGCTTGGGCTCTATTGGGCAGTTTGGAAGGGTGTGAAATGAAAATACCGTATAGTTGAGATACAATCCCAGTGAGACCAGAGTGCATCATTGTTTTTTCCATTTCGCTGAAATACAATTGTATTGGTAGGTGATAAAATTGTGTCTCAAACGCATGCCGGAGCTGCAGGTACCTAAAAAACATAGAATTGGGAAGAGAAAATTGAGCTTTTAATACATTAAATGGCAAGAGTCCCTGCTCTCCCACAATATCTCTCAATTTAAGGATACCTTTATTCGCCCATACAGAGGGATCAGGAATTGTAGTAAATTCTTTCAAACTGACATTGTTCCACAAAGGGGTATGCGGAGACCATTGATTATCTTTTAGCAGAAAGCGTTGAGCTATTTCCCAGACCCGTGCTGTAGTCTTCATTGGAACTGTCAGGGAGGGAATGGCTTTAGGACCACGGTATGGAAGGGCAGACAGTGCCACGCAAGATCCTACATAGGTGGCCTCTAATACTGTCGCTGGATTATATATGGATTGTTGAAACCACCAATAGACCGTACGTAGGACCGCTGCCCAGTAATAAAATTTAAAATTTGGCAAAGCCAGTCCCCCCCTTTCAACAGGCAGCTGAAGAGTGGACAGGGCAATTCGTGGAGTTGATGATCCCCAAAGAAAGGAGGTAATTAGTTTGTTGATAGCAGAGAAGAAGCAGTTTGGTATTAAAACAGGTGTATTTCGAAATACATAAAGAAAACGTGGTAGAATACACATTTTAATTAAATTAGCTCTACCTATAAGTGACAGAGGTAAGGTGCTCCAGGTGCGGAGTTTGGTTTTAACATGGTTTTGTAGCGGTAACACATTGAGACCATAATAGGAAGTTACTTTTGGGGATATTTCTATCCCGAGGTATGTTATCTGTGTAACTGTCTGTAGTGGCGTAGTAATAGCTGGGTGTTCCGGCAGAGGATCTAGGGGTAAAAGCAACGACTTAGTCCAATTTATCTGCAGGCCTGAAGATTCGCCAAATGTGGATATAAGATTGAGTGCCGATGATAAGGAATCGTAAGGGTCTGCTAGATATAGTAATAAGTCATCGGCATACAATGAGACTTTTTCCTCCAGATTTGATATTCGTAAACCTACTATATTTTTATTAGACCGGAGGGACGCCGCCAAAGGTTCCACCGCAAGTGCAAAAAGAGCAGGTGAAAGTGGACACCCCTGGCGTGTACCCCGGCCTAAGTTGAAGAAAGAAGAAATTCTCCCCCCAGTTCGTACACGTGCGCGTGGATTGTAGTATAAAGCTTGAATATATTTAATAAAATGTCCCCCAAATTTGAATTTATTAAGCACTTCCCATAAGTAGGCCCATTCTACTGTGTCAAAAGCCTTCTCGGCATCTAATGACGCAATTACCCTAGTCCCAACATTGTCATGTGTGATAGAAAGATTAGTCATGAGCCGTCTTAAGTTGATATCACACCCTTTTTCAGGAATAAATCCTGATTGGTCACTATGCACCAGGCTAGTGATAACAGTATTTAATCGGGTGGCAAGAACCTTTGCTAATATTTTCCCATCAACATTTAATAACGAAATTGGTCTGTATGAAGAGCAGAGAGCCGGATCTCGGCCTTTTTTAGGAATAACTGTAATAAGTGCTTCCGTCATTGAAAGAGGTACCTGACCCACATCTAGGATATTTTTGAATAAATGACAGAGTTTAGGAACCAGCGTCTTTTTGTATGTGGCGTATAATTCTGAGGGAAGCCCATCTAGTCCAGGAGATTTCCTTTTTTTTTAATGTAGCTATTGCAGCTTCTATCTCAGGTTGAGTGATTGCAGAATCTAGAAACTGTCTATCATCATCCGAGAGATGTGGAAGATGTACACCTCGCAAATAGGAAGATATTTCTTGGGCACTCTTTTGGATTTTGGAACTATACAGGTTAAAATAATAGTCCTTAAATGCATCATTAATATCCCCCGAATGAGTCATGCAGCCCCCAGATGGGATGTTAATCTTAGCTATCTGCACTGATAACTTCTCCTGGCTCACTAGATGTGCAAGTAGTTTGCCCGTCTTATCACCCTGTTCGAATATTCTAACTTGTTTAGAAAAGAGTCCCTGTTTTGTATGGTCAATTTGTTTACTCAAGAGACGTTCTTTAGAGTGGAAGTTCCAACCAGGAGATTTGGTCTGGGTGTCCACCCGTCATTTGGCCCTGAAACAACCCTCGCCCAAGTTGGGTCCCAGGTTTGTGGGTCCTTTTCCAGTTACCAGGAAGATCAACAATGTTACTTATGCCATTGATCTTCCTGCCAGCATGCGTGGGGTTAGATCTTTTCATGTGTCCCTGCTTAAGCCAGCAGTCCATGTGGGTGCCACTCCTCCTCCTCCTGTGATGGTAGATGACCAACCTGAGTACGAAGTAGAAAAGATTTTAGACTCACGGTTGGTACAGAACTCAGTACAGTATCTAGTTCACTGGAAAGGGTATGGTATGGCGGAAAGAACATGGGTACCTGAATGTCGCATGCACGCGGACAAATTGAGAAAGGAATTCCACGCTTTGTATCCTGAGAAACCCGGTAATAGCTGTCCGGAGTCCACTCCTCAGGGGGGGTACTGTGAGAAAACGTGGAAGAGCCGCCGCAAGTGCTCAGAGTGAGGCGGCTGATTCCGCGTTTAGCATGGCATCTGGAGTGTTTAGGCACGCGTCCACTAGCGGGGCGGAACGCGGAGAAACCGCCGCATGCCCAGCGGCGGAATCCGCGTCCGACGCGGCAGTCGGTACGCATAGGCCTACTACTGACACAGTGGCTGAGCGCGGGAAAACCACCGCATGCTCGGTTGGCGGTGTGGCTGGCCCCGCGCTCGAACAGGCTGACACATTGCAAAACATGTCTGGTGTGGCTGGGACTGGTAGTCCACACAGGTTCAGAAGGACACACGCGCGCGTTGAAAGGCAGAGCTTATATGACACTCAGAGGAGAGTCAGCTGACCAGGCCGGTCAGCTGACAAATCCATCTGTTCTCATTGGTCCAGCACTGTATATATACTGGGTGCTGGCCATTCCTCTGGTGTCTGGCGTTGCAATCACTACGTGGTAGCACTCAGACCTTGTCAGTATCTGTGTTTATTAGACCAGTTTCCAAGGTGTTGATGGCCAAGGATCTTACACCTTAGTCTAGGAAGGCTGTTATTATCTGTATTATATTCTAGATCAGTTTCCAAGGTGTTGAAGGCCAAGGAACTCACACCTTAGCTTAGGCATTGTTGATTATTTGTTATGACCTTCTGCTTTCCTGACCATTCTTCTGATCTCTGATTTTATACCTTTGTCATTCTGATACTCTGTTGCCAAAACTCGGCTAGTCTCTGGATTCTGCATCTGCCTCCTGTCTCTGTACTTTATCTGTCCGTGTGTTAACGACCTGGCTTGTCCGACCTCGAGAACTATCTCTCCTGTTAGGAGATAGTTCACAGATCTGTTAGTGACACTTCTCCATTAGTGTCACTCACGTTCTGTCCTTCCCACTCTCTGTCTGACTCCTCCCTGTGGAGAGTCCAGACTACGGAAGGAACCAGTTGCCGAGCAGTATTCCTATCTGCTCTTGCACCTGTCTTCCAGGTGCGGTCCTCAAAGTATTACTGTTGCACCAAAACACTCTTATCACTCAGGTGTCCAGAGGTTAGAGATATATCTGATAATTGGTGATACTGCAAATCATCAATAATCTGGTATATATCTGCATTCTCGGTGATACTGCAGATCACCGGTAATCAGATCCTCTCTGTGTTACACCGATTGTTACAATGCCCCAGATATGTATAAATCTGTTATGCTCTTCGTCTCTGGTTCTCTTTAATAACCATTAAGCAGCCCTCTCCAACCTTCACATCTTCAGAAAAGTATTTTATTTACTGGACTGGTATTCTTTTTTTTCTCTTGCAAACAAAGTTTTAATCAATGTTACTACCTTGTGGTATATCAGTGCTCAAACACCTTGATATATATCTTGTTAAGGAAGACCAGGGTTTGAATCCTGGCTATGGTCAGTACCTGTTCAGTAAGGAGTTTAAAGTAAGACTTCCTAACACTGCAGGGTGGCCTCTAGAGTGGGTCCTAGGGGCTGCAGCTCTTGAGCGCTTTGAATCCGACAGGAGAAAAGCGCTATACAAATGTTTGGATTATTGGATTATTATATGAGTGCTAAGATACTGTATAATAATAATAATAATAATAATACTGTATATATGTGCTATAGACTGACATATAATTTTGTTATTATCTGACACTGCCTGGACTATACATTATGACCCTATCATTCTTCTAGCATAGACAGTCGCACGATTCAGAGCACAGTTTTCCATACAATAATTTAAATGCGGGAGTCTGGCAAGCTTTGTCTGAAGTTTGTCAGTAGTCTTAAAATTCGCTGCTTTATCCGTTTCTAGGTACAAGTTTGACTTACTAAGACAAATGATAACAATACTAATACAAAAGTAGAGCAAAATGTAGAAGTTGCCCATATCAACCAATCAGATTCATAATTGTATTCAACAGTGAAAACCAGCCCGGCCTGCCAGAGATTTTCTGAACATACCGTAATAAATCAGCCCCACATGGTTGTTTGTCATTCCTGATCGAAATGTCTAGATAGCCATTAGACCTGAATATTTTATGCATGTGATAAAAGACAGGAAAGGGCAGCAGTTCCATAAACCTTTTACCTTCTGGAGCAATCGTTTAGAAAAGGAAGAATTCTGATTAGAGACCGGTTGACTTGCTTGTGGGAAAAGGGTACATATATGTGGAATATGAAGTATGAGGGGGCTCAGCTTATCTATTGTGACAAGCACTCAGTGCTCGCAATATCAGTAGTAGAAAGGCAGAAAGGCATCACATAGACCAGCTACCTTCACCTCTCCTTGATCCATTATTACTTATACATATATATATAAAGGGTTCAGTTATAATGCAATGAATAATTCCTGTTCAGTGTAAGTCTAATCACTCTAGTTGCCTCCTATAGAGATAGGTCAGGAGCAAAAGGAGAAATGATAAATGTTACAAATACTGTTTGATTCAATGATCTAATCCATCACATCAGCCAATTCCTTGTTTCTCTTCTAATCAACAAAACTCACCAAGGGATCTCCCATCCATTTACCTTTCTCCATCTTGTGCAATTATCTGTTATTTAGATGCTATTTTTTCAAACTGTTGATTCTGCCTGTGGTTATTGGATTTTACTTTTAGATGCTTGCTATGGCAGTTGTATGTAGTTTTTAGATTTTCAGCTGTCAACATCAGAGTTTTAAGTCCAATTCCAGAAACAAACATATTCATGGACAGAAGGGAGATACAGTATAACCTCCTTTGGAATTATACTGTTGCTAGTGTTGACATAGAGGGGGATTTCACTTTAAGTACACCTGAAGTGATAGCCATATGTACTGTATTTCCTTTTAAACAAAAACAGTTGACAGGCAGTTCTACCAATCTAAAACAGAAAAGAGCGCTCCATGGTGTGTTACCAAACAATTATTTAATGACACAAAGTGAGCTCCTACTTACAAGATTAAAAACATGACTTGCTTAACCTCCCTGGCGGTACGCAGATGCGGTGGCTGCGTCTGCGGGAGTTTTTTTAAAATTCAAAGTGTTTTTTGAATGTTAGCTAGCACTAGGCTTGCTAACTGTGGCCCCCAAGTCCCCCGGCACCAGTCTGGCCCCCCTGATTGCCGCCGTCCGCGATCCCGCGAGAGCCACAGCTTCCCAATTCGCTTCACTCGTCGCTATGGCAACGATCGGACATGACGTCATGACGTCATGCGCAGTTCCAATCCTCCTCATAGCGAAGCCGGGTGCTGATTAGGAGGCTGCGCCATCGCAGGATCCCTGGGGGGTACTTATAGCGGCGGTGATCGGTGGTCATCAGAGGGGACCAGAGGCACTTGGGGGACATGGTTAGCTAGCGAAGTGCTAGCTTAACCAAATAACACAGCATTTTTATAAAAAAAATCCTCCCGGGGCCATGCGATCCCCTGCGGCGGCTAGCCCGAATTGTGTCACCATGCTAGAGGCACGTAGTTGACTGGGACACTTACCCCCCGATCCCCCCCCTCCCCCCGTGGACAGACCTTCCCGATCACCGGACGCCGTGCTGCTGGCCACAACCTGCCAGTTTTCGCCTGCAGGATAGAGGGAAGACGGTTCCTGGAATTGTGATAAGCGAGTCATGTTGTAAGTAGGATCTCACTTTGTGTCATTAAATCATCGTTTGGTAACACACCATGGAGTGCTCTTTTCTGTTTTAGATTGTGTACATTTACCCTATTGAAGAGCAGCTCAGGCAGCCAGACGGTGCATTTCTGTGAATTGACATTGTTTTGTTGGAGCGTGTGACATTAATGTGTTTTGAGTTCTACCAATCTTTTTGGTTGCAGTTATTTTTGAATCATGCACCTGCATGCTTATTCAGGGTTCATGGCTAAAAGAATTAGAGGCAGAGGATCAGCAGGACAGCCGGGCAATGTGCATTGTTTAAATGGAAATAAATACTGTATTGACACATATTGCAAAAAATCTTAACCACTTGAGGACCACAGTCTTTCTACCCCCTAAGGACCAGAGCCTTTTTCTCCATTAAGACCACTGCAGCTTTCACGTTTTATTGCTCGGTCATACAACCTATCACCTAAATGAATTTTACCTCCTTTTCTTGTCACTAATACAGCTTTCTTTTGGTGCTATTTGATTGCTGCTGCGAGTTTTAGTTTTTATTATATTCATCAAAAAAGACATGAAATTTGTAAAAAAAAAAGACTTTTTTAACTTTCTGTGCTGACATTTTTCAAATAAAGTAAAATTTCCTATACATTTGAGCGCGAAGGTTATTCTGCTACATGTCTTTGATAAAAAAAAAAAAAACATTCAGTGTATATTTATTGGATTGGGTAAAAGTTATAGCGTTTACAAACTATGGTGCCAAAAGTGAATTTTCCCATTTTGAAGCATCTCTGACTTTTCTGACCACCTGTCATGTTTCATGAGGTGCTAAAATTCCAGGATAGTATAAATACCCCCCAAATGACCCCATTTTGAAAAGAAGACATCCCAAAGTATTCACTGAGAGGCATGGTGAGTTCATAGAAGATTTTATTTTTTGTCACAAGTTAGCGGAAAATGACACTTTGTGACAAAAAAAAAAAAAAGGTTTCCATTTCTTCTAACTTGCGACAAAAAAATTGAAATCTGCCACGGACTCACTATGCTCCTCTCTGAATACCTTGAAGGGTCTACTTTCCAAAATGTGGTCATGTGTGGGGTGTGTTTACTGTCCTGGCATTTTGGGGGGGGTGCTAAATTGTAAGCACCCCTGTAAAGCCTAAAGGTGCTCATTGGACTTTGGGCCCCTTAGCGCAGTTAGGCTGCAAAAAAATGCCACACATGTGGTATTGCCGTACTCAGGAGAAGTAGTATAATGTGTTTTGGGGTGTATTTTTACACATACCCATGCTGGGTGGGAGAGATATGTCTGTAAATGACAATTTGTTGATTTTTTTTTACACACAATTGTCCATTTACAGAGATATTTCTCCCAGTCAGCATGGGTATGTGTAAAAATACACCCCAAAGCACATTATACTACTTCTCCTGAGTATGGCGATACCACATGTGTGGCACTTTTTTGCACCCTAACTGCGCTAAGGGGCCCAAAGTCCAATGAGTACCTTTAGGATTTCACAGGTCATTTTGCGACATTTGGTTTCAAGACTACTCCTCACAGTTTAGGGCCCCTAAAATGCCAGGGCAGTACAGGTTCCCCACAAATGACCCCATTTTAGAAAGAAGACACCCCAAGGTTTTCCGTTAGGAGTATGGTGAGTTCATAGAAGATTTTATTTTATAAAATCTTCTGTGAACTCACCACACTCCTAACGGAATACCTTTGGGTGTCTTCTTTCTAAAATGGGGTCATTTGTGGGGTTCCTATACTGCCCTGGCATTTTAGGGGCCCTAAACCATGAGAAGTAGTCTTGAAACCAAATGTCGCAAAATGACCAGTGAAATCCTAAAGGTGCTCATTGGACTTTGGGCCCCTTAGCGCACTTAGGGTGCAAAAAAGTGCCACACATGTGGCACTTTTTTTCTCCTGTACTCAGGAGAAGTAGTATAATGTGTTTTGTGGTGTATTTTTACACATACCCATGCTGGGAGGGAGAAATATCTCTGTAAATGACAATTTTTTGATTTTTTTTACACACAATTGTCCATTTACAGAGAGATGTCTCCCACCCAGCATGGGTATGTGTAAAAATACACCCCAAAACACATTATACTACTTCTCCTGAGTACGGCGATACCACATGTGTGACACTTTTTTGCAGTCTAGGTGCGCTAAGGGGCCCAACGTCCTATTCACAGGTCATTTTGAGGCATTTGTTTTCTAGACTACTCCTCACGGTTTAGGGCCCCTAAAATGCCAGGGCAGTATAGGAACCCCACTTATGACCCCATTTTAGAAAGAAGACACCCCAAGGTATTCCGTTAGGAGTATGGTGAGTTCATAGAAGATTTTATTTTTTGTCACAAGTTAGCGGAAATTGATTTTAATAGTTTTTTTTCACAAAGTGTCATTTTCCGCTAACTTTTGACAAAAAATAAAATCTTTTATGAACTCACCATACTCCTAACGGAATACCTTTGGGTGTCTTCTTTCTAAAATGGGGTCATTTGTGGGGTTCCTATACTGCCCTAGCATTTTAGGGGCCCTAAACCGTGAGGAGTAGTCTTGAAACCAAATGTCGCAAAATGACCTGTGAAATCCTAAAGGTACTCATTGGACTTTGGGCCCCTTGGCGCACTTAGGGTGCAAAAAAGTGCCACACATGTGGTACCGCTGTACTCAGGAGAAGTAGTATAATGTGTTTTGTGGTGTATTTTTACACATACCCATGCTGGGTGGGAGAAATACCTCTGTAAATGACATTTTTTTGATTTTTTTTACACACAATTGTCCATTTACAGAGAGATTTCTCCCACCCAGCATGGGTATGTGTAAAAATACTCCCCAAAACACATTATACTACTTCTCCTGAGTATGGCGATACCACATGTGTGACACTTTTTTGCAGCCTAGGTGCACTAAGGGGCCCAACATCCTATTCACAGGTCATTTTGAGGCATTTGTTTTCTAGACTACTCCTCACGGTTTAGGGCCTCTAATATGCCAGGGCAGTATAGGAACCCCACAAGTGACCCCATTTTAGAAAGAAGACACCCCAAGGTATTCCGTTAGGAGTATGGGGAGTTCATAGAAGATTTTATTTTTTGTCACAAGTTAGTGAAAATTGACACTTTGTGAAAAAACAATAAAAATCAATTTCCGCTAACTTTTGACAAAAAATAAAATCTTCTATGAACTCGTCATACACCTAACAGAATACCTTGGGGTGTATTTTTTCTAAAAAGGGGTCACTTGTGGGATTCCTATACTGCCCTGGCATTTTACGGGCCCTAAACCGTGAGTAGTCTGGAAACCAAATGTCTCAAAATGACTGTTCAGGGGTATAAGCATCTGCAAATTTTGATGACAGGTGGTCTATGAGGGGGCGAATTTTGTGGAACCGGTCATAAGCAGGGTGGCCTTTTAGATGACAGGTTGTATTGGGCCTGATCTGATGGATACGAGTGCTAGGGGGGTGACAGGAGGTAATTGATGGGTGTCTCAGGGGGTGGTTAGAGGGGAAAATAGATGCAATCAATGCACTGGGGAGGTTATCGGAAGGGGGTCTGAGGGGATCTGAGGGTTTGGCCGAGAGATCAGGAGCCCACACAGGGCAAATTAGGGCCTGATCTGAAGGGTAGGTGTGCTAGGGGGTGACAGGAGGTGATTGATGGGTGTCTCAAGGTGTGATTAGTGGGGGGAATAGATGCAAGCAATGCACTGGTGATGTGATCAGGGCTGGGGTCTGAGGGTGTGGGCGGGTGCCCTAGGGGCACATAGGGGTCTAATCTGATGGGTAGCAGTGACAGGTGGTGACAGGGGGTGATTGATGGGTAATTAGTGGGTGTTTAGAGGAGAGAACAGATGCAATGCACTTGGGAGGTGATCTGACGGCGGGTCTGCAGGCGATCGGATGGTGTGGTGGGTGGTCAGATTGCCTGCAAGGGGCAGGTTAGTGGTTGATTGATGGGTGGCAGTGACAGGGGCTGATTGATGGGCGGCAGTGACAGGGGGTGATTGACAGGTGATCAGTGGGTTATTACAGGGAAGAACAGATGTAAATAATGCACTGGCGAATTGATAAGGGGGGGGGGGTCTGAGGGCAATCTGAGCATGTGGGCGGGTGATTGGGTGCCCACAAGGGGCAGATTAGGGTCTAATCTGATGGGTAACAGTGACAGGTGGTAATAGGGGGTGATTGATGGGTGATTGATGGGTAATTAGTGGGTGTTTAGAGAAGAGAACAAATGTAAACAATGCACTTGGGAGGTGATCTGATGACAGGTTTGTGGGCGATCTAATGGTGTGGGTGGGTGATCAGATTGCCCGCAAGGGGCAGGTTAGGGGCTGATTGATGGGTGGCAGTGACAGGGGGTGATTGATGGGTGATAGGTGATTGGCAGGTGATTGACAGGTGATCAGTGGGTTATTACAGGGAAGAACAGATGTAATTAATGCACTGGCGAATTGATAAGGGGGGGTCTGAGGGCAATCTGAGCATGTGAACGGGTGATTGGGTGCCCGCAAGGGGCAGATTAGGGTCTGATCTGATGGGTAACAGTGACAGGTGGTGATAGGGGGTGATTGATGGGTAATTAGTGGGTGTTTAGAGAAGAGTACAGATGTAAACAATACACTTGGGAGGTGATCTGACGGCGGGTTTGCGGGCGATCTAATGGTGTAGGTGGGTGATCAGATTGCCCGCAAGGGGCAGGTTAGAGGCTGATTGTTGGGTAACAGTGACAGGTGGTGATAGGGGGTGATTGATGGGTAATTAGTGGGTGTTTAGAGAAGAGTACAGATGTAAACAATACACTTGGGAGGTGATCTGACGGCGGGTTTGCGGGCGATCTAATGGTGTAGGTGGGTGATCAGATTGCCCGCAAGGCTGATTGTTGGGTGGCAGTGACAGGGGGTGATTGATGGGTGATTGATGGGTGATTGATGGGTGATTAACGGGTGATTGACAGGTAATCAGGGGGGATAGATGCATACAGTACACAGGGGGGGGGGGGGTCTGGGGAGAATCTGAGGGGTGGGGGGTGATCAGGAGTCCCCAGCGGGCAGTTTAGGGAATTAAAAAAAAAATAGCATTGACAGATAGTGACAGGAAGCGATTGATGGGTTATTAGGGGGGTGATTGGGTGCAAGCAGTGGTCTGGGGGGTGGGCAGGGTTGGTCTGAGGGGTGCTGTGGGCGATCAGGGGGCGGGGGGGGCAGATCATTGTGTTTGAGTGCAGACTAGGGTTGCTGCAGCCTGCTCTGATGGTCCCTCGGACACTGGGACCACCAGGGCAGGAGGCAGCCTGTATAATACACTTTGTATACATTACAAAGTGTATTATACACAGGGTTAACAACCCGCCGGCGCTTCCGAACATTAACAAAACAACATTTTTTAGTGCCAAATTAAAAAAATAATTACATTTCACGCCACTATATATTCACTTCTGTTGTTTTTTTCTGTGCCTCACTTGGCTTTGCCTTTGAGGATCCCCCATGATCCTTTAGTATGGACCAGGAGAAGTACAGGGAGGAGAGTCTCATGTGGTAAGCGAGGGTTGCAGTTGGGATGTTATCTGGAAGTCAGTGAGGAAATGTGTGGAGACAGCTTATTGAGAGCTATGTAAGCGAGGGTTAGGAGTTTGAACTGGATCTTCTGGTTAACTGGCAGCTAATGGAGGAATAGCAAATGGTAGAGTGTAGAGTAGGATGTTGCAGCAGTTGAGGCGGGATATAATTATCTCATACACAAGCATTTTAGTAGCCTATTGTCAGAGGAAGTGAGTATTTAGATGAAAGTAGCTGTAAGTAGTTAATAAAGTAATATGAAGCTAAAATGTGCGCTCAGACCAGGGCCGGTTCTAGACTTTTTGCCGCCAGAGGCAAACTTGTGAGAAATCGCCGCCCCCCCCCAGCCGTGGGTGTGTGTGGGGTGGGGGGGGGGCACCAAGCTGGAGGGGGTAGCGGACAGGAAGAGGGTATTGGATACAGTGGTGGGGAGGAGGTCAGACCCCCCTCCCTCACCTGGGTACCCCGATCTGCACTATCTTCTCCAGCTCGCCCCTTCCCCCACACCCACGGACAGGCGGGTGCCACCCCCCGCACTTTTGCCGCCTGAGGAACCCGCCTCACCCCGCCTCATGGGCGAACCGGCCCTGGCTCAGACTAAAATTTACCCTTAGACATTGGGTGTTAGGAGTTTGGATTTTTTAAATGTTCTCTATATCGTATAAAGACTACAGGTACGGGAAAGAGATAGGAGAGAGCTCCATTTTACTCCTATTAAGTTTGATGGCATGAATGAGGAAATAGCAGATTGACAGCTGAGGCTTAAGATAATAGGGTAGAGTGACCAAGAACTGAAAAATAGACGTGTGGTCATTGGCCATTGATATAAATACCAAAAACATTGCTGCCACCTGCCCCAATAGCATTTCCAGAGTGCACCAAGTTGATCCAGATGTATCACTGATGTCTTCCCATTGTAACTGCAATTGCCTAGCAATGTGGCATGCAGTTTCAGAGGAAGTCCATAGCATACCAGACCTTACTGCTGCCCTATCTCCAAGATGCTCAGTATCTACAGTATACTCATGTCCCAGAGAGCAAAACTCTAAAGACAGGGGTACATTATGTACACATGTGTCTGACCAGAAGATAATCATTTATGGAAAATACATCTAAGGCACCAAGAGGAGAACCTTGCAGTACAAATAAAAGTGATAGTGATTTGAGATGAGCAACAGGTATAAACAAAAGAGCAAAAGAAAAAAAACACCAATACTTGTATATATAGATCATTTGTCCACCCATATTCCAACCAACTGAATAAACAATAATGAATACATGAGAAAATGAATTATTTATATGTAATGTATATCAAATGGTGGGGTGCAGCATACTTGCAGATACTTACACCTATACATCCCAATAAACATGCTAGTGTATTAATGGTGTTCACGACACCAACTCTGGCTAAAGATTGTTGGAAGTAAATGTCCAGAATGGTAAAGTTCTTTTTAGAATCACCCAGCCATCGAAGGAAATGTAACTAAATTGCTTTAAGACATGGTGAAGAGTGATAGTTTTGAGACTGGGAACACATAACGTAATTTTTTCAGACATTCCTTACATGAATGTCCCAGTCCCTATCTTTCGTGGTTCTTCAGTCGGCTGGAAGCAACAACTATACTTTTAGAAGCAGGGCCATAGCAATAAATCATGGGAGCCCCAATAAAACTTTGGACTGGACAAGGAGCCCCAGTATAAGAAGGGGCAAGGGAGAAAATGGTTGTCCCACAGCTCTGGGCCCCTCTGTGGCTGCAGGAGCAGCAACCTTTAGTTACACCACTGTTTAGAAGCTATTGGAAAACCTATTTTTATCATCTGGCCCACATAATATGCCTACTAAAGTTGAATAGTTTGTTCTTCTCAAATCTGTTACAAAGCAGAACAAGGTTGTTTGAAAAGAAAATGGGATGGGAGAGGTACACTATTGGCAGCCACTTAGTATTTTATAGCATTGTGCAGTAAACAACTAAACTAGTGGCAGTGTTGCTGGAATCTGTTTTATAGTGAGTTGTGCAATGTGGTAGGAAAGTGATATAAGGAAGATCTCAATTGTTTACCTTATGTAATAGTGTATGGCCTTTTTTCTTTTTTAGTGCAGGTGTTTGCCTGTATATTCTGCCAATGAATAAATGAAGCTTTATCTGCTATGAGTATTATATGGTCAAGCCCTGGTACTTTCTACTGTATGGCCTTCTTTCACTATTGTCGAGGTAGTTCCATAATTTCTATTTCCTTTCTATTTCCTCGTGCCCAGAGAAACTTGGCTAGCGAGTGTTAATTTATTTAATTTTATTTCCGTAATTTTTTTATCTACTAATTATTTATTTGAAAATCAACGTTTATTGCTCACAATAACAGAATTACCGCATAAGTATTAAAAAAAGCAGATCAAATATACTCACAAATCAATTATTTATTTTTAAGCTTTACAGTTTCTGTCTTCATACTACATCATTGGGCATGATTCATAAAGCTTTTTACCGGTTAATATCTGTTTTCACGCTATCTCTGTTACACTTTTAAGCTCCCAAAGACCCCCAAAAAACCCAATATAATGAAGGTACCAAAAGTAATATTGAAATTAAGTTAATCAGGAACAACTTACTTTGAGGGATTATTATGCTTGTAAATGTGCTGAAAGGGTATCTTTATTAATCAGGAGAAAAATAAGTGATTTATGAGAAGTTTTGTGAATTTACTCCATTGTGTTTGATTAGTATAGTCAAAACTTGTATTCTACACAAAGTATGAATACGTCTTGACAGACACACGTAAATTGCTCACTTTCCTCCGTGAATGGTCCAATCTATGTGGCCGTCCAGATTTTGATCTTCAAAGGAATAGAATGACCAGCACTGGAAATTTTCAAAAAGTAGTTTATTCACAAACAATGTGAATATATGATATTATTAGCATGATGTAAATATAGCCTTCAATCATAATTATAACTCTTAGACACCACACAGCACAACAGGGGTCCGTTAAAAATGGCGCCAGTTATCGTAGTTAAAAAACGGCGCCCCATAGAGAACCACTATCGCTAGTTATTTTTCGTTTTTGACAGCTAAAAAATGGCGCCGGCTTTAAAAACGATATTTATCGTTTATATTTATATTTGTATTGCTCCCAAACGATATTTATCGTTTTAACCCTTGCTTTGCTGCCGTTTGGAAAATATCTGCCCGCCGGCTTTAATGTTTAATAGCAAAGCCCCCTTAAAAGCTACAAACACCAAATTTGCAGGGAATGTTAAGAAGAAAATTGTGAACAAGAGGAAAACATTTTTTTTCAGAAAGACCTTATAGTTTTTGAGAAAATCGATTTTGAATATTCTTCTTCTGACCATGGGAAAATTAAACGCCCGCCGACTTTAGCGGTTAATAGCAAAGCCCCTTTAAATGCCAGAAACACCAAATGTGTAGGGAATGTTAAGAAGAATAGTGGGAACACGAAGAAAACAAAATTGTTCAAAAAGACCTTATAGTTTTTGAGAAAATCTTTTTTTATTGTTCAAAAAGACCCTATAGTTTAAATCTTCAAAGAGGAAATGTATCTATTTAAATCGCGTACTGACATTTCCATGGAAACTGTTTCCGCCGACTTTAGCAGTTAATAGCAAAGTCCCCTTAAATCCTAGCAACACCAAATTTGCAGCATATGTTAAAAAGATACTGGGAAACAATATTTAAAAAAAAAATTGAAAAATTTTATTTATTTATTTTTTAAATTAAAATTTGTGGGTTATGTTCAGAGTGTGGGAAATGTTTTGAAAAAAATGACGTGGGGTCCCCCCTCCCGAGCCTCTGTAACCCCTTGTCTCCCATGCAGGCTGGGATAACCAGAATGCGGAGCCCCGGCCGACTGGGGCTTCACACCCTGAGCTATACCAGCCCGCATGGTCCATGGTATGGGGGGGCTTCGGGGGGGAGGGGCGGCCAAGCCTTCCCCTCCCCCCCGGAGCCCTTGTCCAATCCATGGACAAGGGGCTCTTCCCCACCTCCGGTGCCCCAGGAGGAGGTGGGGGCGACGACTCCCTGGGGGGGGTTCATGGTGGCATCTCGGAGTCCCCTTTAAGAAGGGGACCCCCAGATGCCCACCCCCCTCCCAGGAGAAATGAGTATAGGGCTACTTTGTACCCCTTACCCATTTCCACAAAGGGTTAAATGAAATAAAAACACAACAACGAGAAAAGTCCTTTAATGTTCTAAATTAACCAGAAATACTTACCTGTACCTTTAAGAAAAAAATCCCACGTCAATCAGGTCCCACGACAGTATCCTCTGTCTTGCGACCTTCTGTTACATCTTGATTGAAGATCTCCGCCGCCCCGACGCCACACACGCCGCCTCCGCCGCACTGCTCTTAGCTATACTTAGTATAGCTAAGAGCAAAAAGCATCTTTAAATTTTAGCTCCAATGGTCCCCATTGGTTCCTTAACAGGCCAATGGGGATCAGGAGGATCTCCATTGGTCGATAAGGAACCAATGGGGAGCCTTGGAGCCAAAATTTAAAGATGCTTTTTGTTCTCAGCTATACTTAGTATAGCTGAGAGTTGCGTCTATGCATCTATATAGACGCATTAGCGCTAGCTGCCGCTGCCCTCCCTGCCTCCCCCCACCTGTCACCCTCACCCATGCTGGCACCCATGGGTGCATTGGGTGTCAGCATGGGTGAGGGTGACAGGTGGGGGGAGGCAGGGAGGGCAGCGGCAGCTAGCGCTAATGCGTCTATATAGACGCATAGATGCAACTCTCAGCTATACTTAGTATAGCTGAGAGCAGTGCGGCGGAGGTGGCGTGTGTGGCGTCGGGGCGGCGGAGATCTTCAATCAAGATGTATCAGAAGATCGCAAGATGGAGGATACTGTCGTGGGACCTGATTGGCGTGGGATTTTTTTTCTTAAAGGTACAGGTAAGTATTTGTGGTTAATTTAGAACATTAAAGGACTTTTCTCGTGGTTGTGTTTTTATTTCATTTAACCCTTTGTGGAAATGGGTAAGGGGCACTTTGTACCTCTATACTCATTTCTCCTGGGAGGGGGGTGGGCATCTGGGGGTCCCCTTCTTAAAGGGGACTCCCAGATGCCACCATGAACCCCCCCCCCCAGGGAGTCGTCGCCCCCCGCCTCCACCTGGGGCAAGGGATGCGGAGAAGAGCCCTGTCAGGATCACACGGAAATCTTACCACAAGTCGGTGGTTTGATGGCCTTAGCATTCCCCAGGGATCCGCAGTCCGGAGGGGCCCCGCCAATGCAGGGTGCACGATGTTCCGTGTTCCATCGGAGGCCAGCACTTCCGGGTGGCCTGTGT